>NW_009702395.1:2442-4892 GCF_000703405.1 Apaloderma vittatum
CGCAGGAGGTGCAAGAGAGCTGAGATGAGTCGGGTGAAAGAATTTTCCTCGTGCTTGTTTTATTCTTTTCCTGCAAAATTATAATTTCCCTGTGATCTAGAAGAGGGCTGCGAGATTAAATCCAGTCCTGTCTGTGGCACGTTCAGCTGGGACGGCTCCTTATAGGGACGAGCAGATTAAAAACCGGCTTATGTCGGAAATTAAAACACAAAAAAACCCTGCAAGATCACTTTTGCTTTCGAGACGTGTTTGTTGTGTTTGGATTTTTTTTTCCACTTGGCCGAGGTGGAGCGAGGTGGGGGGAAAACCTTTGCTGTCGCTTCATTCGGTGTTTGGAGAAAAGCGAAATTTGCATTTTCCGAGGCCGCGAGCATTTCGCTTTGGGGTTTTTCTTTTATGGCTTCAACTTTGCCGAGGCTGTTTCCAGCGTCGGACGCAGCCGGGAGCTCGGAGGAGAACGTGCTAAGTAGAAAATGACGTATTTTTAGCGGTGACCTTGAAGATCAATGTGGAAATGGTGAAGCCGGGTGGAGCTGGCACGAATCCTCACGGCGACTTGCGGGAGCGAGGACATTAGATTTTGAAAAGAGAAGGAAAAAAAAAGCGGATTGCTTAATGTTCGTTAATCATTGATGGAAGAAGTAAAAGCAGCAGGTGAAGTTAATGATTTCACCTGGGCACGGGTCCCCTTTAGCAAAGTGTTGCACAATTCCCCTCCGAAAGTTGCCGTGGGGTTGCCGTGTCCGTGGGCGTCTCCCGTGAGGTTTTGTGCTGGAATTTTGCTTCTGCCCTTAACTCAGCTCCTCCTGCCCGGTGGCAGCACCCGATGCCCCGCGGTTGCTGGATTACCTGGGGTGAATAACAATACAGGGAATAAAATCACCACCTGGAGCCTACTGAGGGGAGAAGGTGTCGTAGGGCTTTCTCGCGTCGGCAGCGCCTTTGGGTTTGATGCGCGTCGCCGGAACAGGCTGGAGCAAGGGAGAAGATCACTTGGGATTGATGTAAACCTTTAAAACGCTGCATAAATTGTAGCCGGAGGCACGGCTACACCTCCCTTGAGTGGCACGAGCAAGTTCCCATTTCCAAACCTGGCTCTATCCTTTTTTTTCCCCCCGTTTTTTTCATCACCAATGATGTCAGCGCGTCACTGAAATCGCTCAAGAGTAAGGTCCAAGCGTTGGGTGTCACGATGCCGCTCTCGAGTCTTATTCCTCTGTGTTTTCAGAGCTTTCTTCAGCCCTTTTAAATTTTTCTTCATTATTGATGTAGGTCTTTCATTACAAAAAGACACTGTGCCACTAAAAGAACCCTTTTCCATGAAAAAAACAGGATCCACACAGTCAGAGGTGCATCTCCAAGATGGGCAAATTAATTTTCCAGGTGGGACGGGGGCAGGTGGTGATTTGCCAGGAGGGTTGGGAAGAGCTGGGACCTGGAGCCTCAGCTTCGCATCTGTTCTGGGTTTGTTGTTTCTCTGTGATATTTGGGTTTTTTGTGTTCTCCACTTGGCTGCTCATACCCCACCCTCGAGCAGCTTTATGTACGTGTGGATGGTGGTGCCCAGGGTGAGATCTCAGGGAGCAGCACCTGGTGGGCAGTTGGGCTTCAGCGTTGCGTCGGCGGTGAGGCAAGTCTCCGTGCGAGCCCTTAGAGCAGGGGAAGGTGATTTGAGTTTGAAATGAACCCAATCCAAAACGGATTTCGCGGATCCTTGCTCCCAGTCTCGTAGAATCACGAGACCGAGGCGTGCGTTGTGTCCGGGAGGTCAGTGCAGGGTTCCTGGAGGTGGGATGAAGGTGGCAGCTCCCGTGCTTCTCGCACCTCCTAGCTTCTTCCGAGGGCTCACGTTCGCCTCTTCATGCCTCGGTGGAGCTGCCAGTGATCAATCCATCCACCCCGTCCCATCCCAGGACTTACCTACTGGTTTTTGTCTCCCAGCTTGGGTCTCCTGACACTCTGCAGGTGGGTGTATGCTGAGATCTCGAGGACCTGTTCACCCAGGTACCATCCACACCTGCCATTTTTTAGCCCTTCTGTTGTTTCTCCCACCTCCATTGACCCAGTCAGACTAGTCTGAGTATTCATCATTCTCTGCAATTTTGAGTTCCCCTTACCCAGCCCTGGTTCGAGGTGGAGGGTCTCGACTCTCTTTTCTGTTGCTGTTGGTCCCAGCTGGAAACCCAAAAGAAGGAAACTTGTTTTGTCCCTCAAACCGGATATTTGGAGACATCACCCTGGACTTGTTTGGGTGAAGCAGGCAGATGGTTTGGGTCAGTGACGGTTGGGAGGGCGCAGGGTCTGCATCAATGCCAGCCGAGGTGGAGCATCCAGCCTGGCTTGAGCTTGCCATGACATTGCCAACCACACAAACGGTGATGTTGGTCCAGCATCACCAGCCCAACAGAGGCACAGAACGTGGGGGTGTTGATGGACGAGAAGCTCAGCCT
>NW_009702396.1:0-8224 GCF_000703405.1 Apaloderma vittatum
TCGCTGGCGGCAGCGACTCGTTGCTTCGCTTCGAGTCATCAGTCAGAGAAACCTCGGTGGGCGACAGGGAGAGCCGGAGACAGCCCGTGTGTGTCTCGGGTAGACAGAGCATCGTCATTCAGCCATAGGCAGGCACAGGGGGAGGCGGAGGAGGATGCAAAAACGCCGCTGAAATAGCCTCTTTTCCTTTTTCCTCTTTCCTTCCCCCCCCACCCCGTGGGTATAGCTTGTATTTTGAATTTGACTCTGAAAAGTGTGGCAACGTTATACTAAGATTTAAATTTGAGATTTAGTGACAGCTGATTCACCTGAAGAAGTGAAAGTACAGAGAGTGATCAATGAGGTTTACAGAGACAACTTTTCCAGTTTAGGAAATCTGGGGGCAGTTGCAAAGTCAATGAAAACCTTACATTTCGATCTTATTTTAGAGAAAGCAGAGATCAGAGCAATGTGTAGTCAAAGGACAGCTTTCCAGGGGTGCAGGAGTGCTGTATTTCCTCAGCTCCTATTGATTTCCAATAGGAATTAACTGACTTTTACGCCTTCAAACATCTCTGCTGCCATCCAGAGTGCTAGAATGAGTGCTATGTGTTTATTTGCTTGTTTTGATCCCTTCTCAAAGTGCTTTTGTGCAAGGTGTCGTCTAATTCTCTGTGGCATGCTACCAAGTGGTGAAACTCCTGTTGACTCGTAGGAGCAGGACTCAGCCCTATAAAAGGGTTGTATTGAATATTTGGTTGTAATTCGCTGCAAAGTTCACACACACACACATGTAACTCAGCTTTCCTACCCAGTACTGCTCATGAATGTGTCTCTTTCCAAAGCTCTCCAAATGCTTAAACCTATATTCAATCAAGTATCAGGCTCAAATACGATTTGAATGCCGGTGAGGGAGAAGAATCTAAGTTGAGTTATTGTCAGGCAGGGATTTGCTTTATCAGGTTCAGCCATCGCACAGACCAAGTTTAGATCCAGTCGCTGAGCTGGAAATTTTTTTTTCACTGGAAGTTCGGACTCGGTCCCATGCCAGCGCCCTCGGCAGCCCCGCATTCCTCTGCGGCAGCTGGACCCAGCAGCTGGGAATGCAGGCGGATCCTTTATCGGGGCCAAATCCTGCCTGCATGGCAGTCAAGGGGATTGACTGGCACAGACTTCAAGTAAGATCCGGATTTGGCATGAATAGATAATCTCTGAGAATTAGGTTGCACGCAACTTTTGCAGTCCTGTCTCCTTTTTGTTCTGAAGCTGTTCTCCACCCTGTTTTTTTATCTGAATTTGTTTAACAGCCCGGACCAAGGGACAAAAGAGAACAGAACAGATATTTTGATAAGCAGGCTGCTACTTTCTTCTAAACAGAGATTTACTTAATCTGTTTAGTGAATACCTAATTTCAGCTTCCCCTTTTTCCTTCCAGCAGAAGGATGTTTAATTGAGCAATGCTAAGCCTTAGCGAGTCTGCGAGACACTTCTTTTCTTAAACATATAGGAGACTCACATGTGTCCGTGGGAACTTACTCCTGTTAAACTCTTAAAACATACTTTGCTGCCTGAAGTGGTTCTGCAGCAGAGCAAAGCCTGTTCTCTGAGCAAGAGAGGCTTCTCCCCTCCAAAGCTCTGCCCTGGCCGTGCGCCGAGTCCCTTCCGCACAGCCGCCAGAACGGCCATAGCACTGGTGGCATTGGGCTGGAGCGGGTGACAACCGTGATCCATCAGAATTAGAAAAGGGGCGAGGCGGGAGTCTGGAATACTGATGTTTCCCGTTTGTGTACACGAGATACACATTTTTCAGCGGTGTGGGTGACAAGCTAACAAGAAGAAGTGGTGAATTTTCCTTTCTCCAGATGTCTAAGTAAGGACTGTAAGTGCCTTTTTGGAAGATGTATTTCAATCAAACAGAAATACGAAGTGCAGAGCACAATTACTGTCAGAGTAAGTCCTCAGAGAGATACTGCACACAAAACCAAGTCGTCAGGGATCAAATTGTCATTTATGAACCTCAAAACCTGTTAATCGCCGTATGGTTTTTCCTAAAAAGTATTGATATGAAAATGATTAATAACGTACTTCACGTGCAAGATTTCCCATGCAGAGGCATTTGTGCTAATGCACAAAAACATACCCAGCCATCTTAAAATAAAGCTCCATTTCGTGTTTTGTTGTCTGTTTTGAATAGGATAATATTTTCAGGTGCTCAGTGCCTAACAAAACTGCCTGCTTATTGGGAAGTAGGTGATAGCGGTCTGTATGATGGGGGCTGTTTGATCAGCCCTGTCCAGTGTCTTCTTTATAACCCCCTTGGTTTACTCAGTGAGTAGCTGGTCCTCCTTTGTCTGGCTAGGAAGATGGGGGGCAGCTGAAAGCTGTTGTCTTGGCAAATGGGGAGGTGGCCCTCATTGCTCCGTTCAGCTGTGACAGGCTTCAAAACAAGTGTTGGCTGGGCAAAAGGGAGACAGTGAGTGTTTAGAAGCAGAGGCGCCCTGTTAGGGACTGTCACCAGAAGCTGTTGTCCTCCTGAAGTGCCTTCTCGGTGGAATTTTATTGTTGGGAATCGGTTTTTTTGCATTTCAGGGGAGGAGACATGTGAAATGCCACCTTTGGATCCTTCTTGGGATCGTCCTGCCTGGCCAGGTGAGTGCTGTGATGTTCTTGTGCCCTGTCACCACGCGGCCGATGCTCTTCCCCTCGAATTCCACTGGAAAGGCTCAACCGATGACTTGGCAAAGCATCACAAAAGCGTTGAGCTCTTGCCAAGTTCACAGAAGTGTTCATACAGCATCCACGTGAGCAAGGCAGAGATTGAGGCGGCTCTGGAGAAGCCCGAGGGCGAGGTTTGTTAGATCCCAAACACATGCTGTCAGATGAGATCCATACATTCTTTTCTTAATCCCAAACTTAGAGGCTCAAAGTTATCACCTGTTAGTTTAGAGCCTCTAAATAGGATGTAATGTTGTAGTGGAAGTGGATGACAAAGAGGTATCGAAAGCAACTGCAGCATAATATCCCATGGGATGCCCAGCGCATGATTTGGCTGCACTGCTTAACTCAATAGCATACGCCATACAGAGCCTTTTCCCAAATTACAAACACGCTAATATATAATTTCTGCAGCCTGGCAATTGAATTTCATTGGAACAATGTTTATGCTCTGCAATAATATGCATAGGTCTTCATCTCTCTCTGAAATGGTTTCTGAACCAGAATCATCACTCAGGTGTAAAGGATTATTTAAAACCTCAGGCCTTGCACAGCAGAACCTGCTGATCTCAGTGGAGTCACTCCTGATCTGCAAAGCTCTGAGCAAAAGCAAATTTGCTCCGCTGCTTCTGAAAGTTTATTGCTAATACTTGTGTTTACATCTGTCTCATGCAGTTGAACAGGTCCTTGAATTTGAATTTGCAGGTATCCTTTAATTTAGAGCTTGCTCTTCCCACTCGGATGTTTAACAGACAAGTGTCCTAGTGTTGGAGGAGACACTGGAGAGAATCTGAACCCTCTCCAAGATCTTTAAAGAAGAGTGTGTAGCAGGTTTTAGGCAGCATTCTTTAAGGAATATGATTGAGTTGGTTTTTAAAAGCCATAAAGGCAGCTGTAAAGGTCATAGGAGGGACTTGCCTTAGTACCTCTTAATCACAGTGCCCATGAGCAAGTGCATTGCTCTCTGTTTCTGCTGCCACGTGTGAAAAGTAGGCACTGGCAGCGTGAGGTCTGAGATGCCGCATGGATTTGCACCTGTGGAGAATCTGGCCGGCAGTGCCTGCTCCCTTTGGGGGCATGGTGCAGGCTTTCTGCAGGGGGCTGCCATCAAGGTCGCTGAGTCCAATTCCATGTAATTGCAAGCCTGTAAAATAGATACTAGTCCAGACATTCTGCTCCTCACCTCTCCTACTTCCAAGCCATCAGAGCTTCTTCAGAGTGCTGCAATACCCCTGAGATCTTCAGTACTGAAGATTGTACCTGGCAGAGACTCCAGTGGGCCACGAGAAAAGATGGATCAAAGGCTTTCTCCCTGGTTTTGCAGAAGGAGTGTAAATTGTACGCTATTATAAGGACTTTGAGCAGTAAGAGCTCTGGCATGATTTTTTAGGATCTCATCCTTGTGTTGCAGCATTTGAGAAGAGATCATTTTACAATGGAAAAAAATACATGTTAATAACCCCAAGTAATTTCCTGTGGAAACTCAAAACCCTGTAACCCTTAGATTTGAACTCTTTCTCCCTCACCTAAAAGACAGAATTGTACACTGAAAAAAACCCCATCATCTTTCTTCCCTATGCATGCCAGTACAAAGAAGACGGTACTGGCTTCTGGAGGGGTTTTTTGTTATTATACAACACAGCATCTGCACAGCCCTCTGTGCTGCAGTGATGGTGCCACACAGCTGGCAGAGATCGGACCCGAAGAGCATGGGGCATTGCCAGGGACAGCAGCAGGTTTGATCTGAGCTACCTTTTCTGTAGCTGAAGAAGTTCTGGAAGTTGCATGCTCAGCACAGTGTTGCTTTTGGTATGTGGCTTGTTTTCATTCAAAGCAGGAAGGCTTTTAGTCCCATTAAGTGCTCCGTTCTACTGATGGAAAAATTACGGCGTTTGTGCCTTGGATTTCTCTCCCAGAGATGGATCATCTCTTTCTACAGTCTAAGCTCTGCTTGGAGGAGTATGCAAAACCTTTGGCGTGCTCTCATAACAACTCAACCTCTCCTTCATAAAGGGCTTCAGATGCTGGAAACTTCCTTTTATTTCCTGGCTTCTGTAATATTTCTTTGTTCACACAAAGAAAAATTACCTTCAGGTGCATAGTCTGCATTTTGCAAGAGCAACCAGAAGAGGAGCTGATGGGGAGCAGCCGGCATGGCAGGGATAGAGCACCCTGTGTGGTGGAGAGGGAAACTCCTGCTTTGTGTTGGAGGAGCAGTCAATAGGGAAACGGATGTATTTTCATCTTGGTTTTATAAGAATTATATGAGAACTCTTGACAAATGTGAGAAAAGGCTGGAAGCCCAAAGAATCTCCTCTTGCCAAAGAAACACTTCCCATTCAAGCTTTGTGGCTGGTGTCTGGGTCAGAGCTCACCTGAGCCAGAGGGAGCTTTTCCTTGGATTTCAATGGGCTTTGGAGGAAGCTGGTGATTAAAAACCTGACAAGAGCTCGTATCTCTTCCTCTGGGCAGTGAGGTTCAGACAAGAGCTGGGTCCAGCTTTGGGGGTGTTTAACTGAGCAGTGATTCTGCCTTGGACGTTGGCAGCACAGCACCTTTCTGAAGGTGGATCATTCAAGCCTCTTCCAGCAGTAACCATGCTCGAGACATCACAAAGCAGCACCGAGAGCTCTCGAGCAGCGCTTTGACGCCTGGCACAGCTCTCGGGGTGAGGGTGATAGCTGCGTGTGAGTCAAACCTGCTCGCCTCCGCTTAGTCATTCTCTCCTCATTATCTACCTTCTCTATAAGTTTCTTCCTCCTAAACTCCTCAGAGAGACACTTGGTGCAGGTATGTGTGTTAGGCAGAGAAAGAGACTGCACAGGAGCCCAGCAGCACCAGGCAGTGACTCTTAATGCTTATCCATAAGATGATGGCTTTTGCCTCCAGATTTTAGTGCCTTTGGGGACGCCAGGAACCATTTGTTATATTTTTATTCTAATGTTTCTCTGGCTTAATTACTTGAGGGTATGTGTCAGAGTATATCACTGTCAGATGTTGCTGCTGAAAGGGGATTTCAGCCAGGGAAAACTCCAACTGGGCACGTGCTTACACAGGCTTTAGTGAGAGCAATGAAGTCCTCTTTGTTCCAGTTTTTCCATTGCCTTTGGATCAGGCTATGTCTCTCCTTAGATCGGTATTAAATTTGATTTTAAAACCTTTGACCAAAGAGAGCAGAGGGTTTACTTCGTACGCTCTACTTCCTGAAATTATCTTCAAAACAGCTTTGCCATTTTTCCACCCAGGGCTGCCGCAGTGACGCACGGTCTGAGCCCCCGTGGGCTGCTAGCTGGGCTCCCCAGGCAGAGGGGTTCGTTCAGACCATGCCTGGAGAAGCTGCATGATGCCATGGCCCTGTGCCACCAACTGCTGCTGCCTCCTCGGTCCTGGAGAGGTTTGTTCTCCGGGAACTCTCTCCTGTGTGTCACCACGCTGGCAGATGATGAGGATAAACAGAAGCAGGGAAAAGGAAGAGTGATAAAGGAACCACAGGGATCTGATTGTTTATTAGAGGGGGGGTTGGATCCATTTTTTTTTAATTTCCTGGAAATTTGTAAACATTCAGAAACTCAAAGATATAAGAACTAACCATTAGGAGCATAGCTTCTTCCCCGCAGGCTGTGGAGAGCCAGGTACATTTACAATTCTTTACTAATCAGCCTAGGACTAGACCAGCATATTTATGTAAAAAACACTAATACTTTTATTACTGAAGACAGCCCAGAGCCCAAGCCCCTCCAGTTTGTCTAGAAAATGGGATATTTGATTTTCCCCCACTAATAGTATGTTTTCTTGTCCCCTGGCAGTTTGCACAAAAGCTCTGAAGTACGTGGCATACGGCAAAGAGAACATCGTAATCTGCTCTGTCGCCTGATCAGCTCACGTGGCAGTGGGCACGTTCCTGGCTCCACAAAGCTTCGCAGCCATAAAACTGTTTCTTGCTTCCTGATGGTTATTCGTGCCTTTGCTTTAACTGTCTGCAATAATTCATAGGTATTTGCTCTCAAAACATGCATTGTTAATGCTTCCTTTAAATATAACATGTACCTAGGATTGGTAGAGGTGGGATTTGGTAGTCCTGGGCATGGCTGTTGTCTAGGCATCTCCAGATGATTCACTTTGCTGACGCACACTTCCCCAGGTGGTGGGTTTGATGTGAAGAACATCTCTCTAAGGGTAAGTTGGTATTTGCAGAGTTAGTTGCATTCACGCAGCCATGCCAAAATAGAGTGGAAACCTCTTTTTTTCCCATTTGAGTGATTGTTACGGTACCAGTGTGGGACCCACAAAGAACTCTCCTACCTTCTGTCACCCTTCCCTGTGTAAATTTGCCTCTGCTTATGATGGCCAGGCATGTATTTGGTAATGACTGTCAGGACGACCCTGGCAGCAATGACAGAGGGATTTGTGGTTGCATTGAACAAGCACAATCAAACAGTTCTTTTGAGCAACAACTGACGGAAGCCACTTCAGTAATGTCTACGGGATGAAGAGCGAAGCACTACACAAAAAGAGAGAGCAGATGATACAAGCACAATTGTTTATAAACCAAAGGCTTTATTATTTGCCACGAGTAATCAGAAAGTCTTTGACTGAAAACTACTTCCA
The DNA here is from genome assembly GCF_000703405.1 of Apaloderma vittatum. NCBI lineage: Eukaryota > Metazoa > Chordata > Aves > Trogoniformes > Trogonidae > Apaloderma > Apaloderma vittatum. The sequence goes on from NW_009702396.1 coordinate 7,303, forward strand.
TTAAAATTTAACATTTAAAAAGAGAGGACATTTGTCTTCAGTAGGATTTTCCTTCACTGGGCTCAACAGGAGAAATTGGAGATAAACATCGCTCCCACAGGCAGGGTCGGTGGAGGGGAAGCCTGGTCGGTGCAGCTGAATAGCTTCGGGCTTTTTGTTCCTGGTGGTGGGAAGCGGAGAGATCTGCTCAAAGAGCTGCGGGAGTGCTGCTCAGGAGAGAGGAAGCTCTGCGTGGGGAGTCATTGAACTCAATGAAACGAGAAAATGCTGCGTCTCAGGGTTGTTTTTGTCTCGCCCCCGTTAGCTGCAGCTGTAGGATGCTCTGGGGTGCACTGAGGCCAGTGGCTCCAGTGTCCTTGTCCTCTCACTGAGCTGCAAGCTCACACTTGATGGCGGGGGCGTTGAAAGAAGGCTGCGTGTCTTTGACTTAAGGTGCAAAATGTTGTTTTTGTAGGCTTCTGATTAGAGATACAGAGAGCATATTCCTCTTAAGATACATACCCGGACTTGGAAACAGGATTGTTGCTTAGTCCTATAAAGTGGTTCCTGTATCCTGAGCTACAGGTAGAAACAGAAATACCTCTAAGCTGGCAGAAATGGGGCCAGAAGCATGTTCATGTGGGACTTTGGAAAGAAAGGACAGGAGATGGTGTTGGAGTAAAGAATTAGACCTGATGGGTTTTCTTCACTGCCGCCAAGTAGGGGGTGGGCTTTTTGGCTGAAAGGGGGCTGGGATTTCTCTGCCTTCCTCAGTGCTCAGAGGGAGCATATGCGGGGACACCAGCACTTTTACCTGTTGGCATCAGGGGAGATTTGACTGCTGGAAAACGGCCTTGTGTTGTACCCCAAATAGCTTGTGTGAGAGACAGGTAGAAGATAAGTACTCTCTGCTAGGGAGTGTCGATGTGCTGGAGGGTAGAAA
>NW_009702397.1:0-208 GCF_000703405.1 Apaloderma vittatum
TGTCCCTGCCCAGGGCAGGGGCTGGAACAAGGTGACCTTTAAGGTCCCTTCCAACTCAAACTGGTTTATGGTTCTGTGACTCATGTTGCAACTGTCTCTGTTGAGATACCCAAAGAGAGTATATACTTTCTCTTTATTTCTGGGTATTACCAAATTTTGTTTCAACTCCTAAAACATTTTTATTTTTCTGTGGAAGCTGAATAGCAGG
>NW_009702397.1:261-1338 GCF_000703405.1 Apaloderma vittatum
ATGAGCTTTATTACATCATTTTTTCCTGTCGTGTGAAGCCATTGCGCAAGACATTTTAATTCTTTTGAATATTGGCGAGCCGACTGAGCCGCGTGGCAGCAGTACCTGCTTTCATACTCTGTTCCCTCGGTGGGATAGGGGAGAGAACTGGAGGAAAAGAAGGGCAACTTGTGGGTTGAGGTAAAGGCAGGTTGATAGGAGAGGAAAGGAATGGGTGATAACAACAACAGAATATACAAAACAGGTGATGCACAACGCAATTTCTCACCCATGCCCAGTATACAAACTGGGAGGAGCTAGAAGAGGCCCATGGCTTGATGCGAGCTGTGGGCCCCTTCCAGCTCCTCCCAGTTTGTGTACTGGGCACGATATGACCTGGTGGGGGACATCCCTTGGGGCAGTTGGGGTCGGCTGTCCTGACCGTGTCCCCTCCCAGCTCCTCGTGCCCCCCAGCCTCCTCGCTGCTGGGGCACCACAAGCTGGGAAGTCCTTTTCCTGGTGTAAGCGCTGCTCAACAACTGACCCCTCGGGGCATCGTCAACCTTATTTCCATCCTAAATCCAAACCACAGCACCGGAACGGCTACAGGGAAGAAAATGAACTTTATTCCAGGCCAAACTAGGACAGCTCCCTACGGAATAATGACGTTTTCTCCCACCCCCATAGCCGGTGACCCCGCTCCTCTTTGCCCTACGCTGAGGCTTTGCCAGGTAACTCACTCTGTTACGGCAACTTGTTTTTCTGATAAATCTTTTTTGTTCAAGAGTGCTGAGATGGCTACACTCAAGCAGCTTGTAAAATAGTTGCCTGCAGTCAGACTGCTTCTAACGCGCTCTTCAAAAAGCGCTTGCTCTTTTGTTCTTGGGAGAAGAGCTAAAACCTTTCCCATTTTTGCAGTTTATCTGATTTACCACCCCCCAGATACAGAGATCTCCAAAGTCGCCTGCGAGGAGGCCGGAGCTATATGTGCAGATGCACGCACACGCACAGGCAGAAGAGCGGGGGCAGAGCCCCACAACGGAGCATTGTTCCAGCCTAATTAGCGGAGACACAAACGGGGAAGGACCGGCGCGGCGG
>NW_009702397.1:1376-3548 GCF_000703405.1 Apaloderma vittatum
GTTTAGGTCGGGTGGATAAATTGGAGCATTTGTTACTGTATTATAGATGTCTTGTCGCTTGTCAAACGTGAAGGGGCCAAGGGAAGAAGAAAAAAGGCTCTTGTCAAGCTGGTGAGAGGGCCTGCTTCGCCGCTGTCAGCTCTGATTGCGGTTAATTTTGGAAGTAGAATACAGTCGCCCGCTTCCAGCGCTGAAGCGTGAATTTTTAATAACGGGAGCACAAACCAACCCAATCAAAGCAAATGCTATACCTAGCATGGATATTAAAAATAGTTGATTACTGAGCATGGGAGGAAAGCATCACGTGTACATGCAAAAAAAAAAATAAATAGAAGCTCTTAATGTGTTTGTGTAGGATTTCTTGATTGCAAAGGGAGAACATAGACTTCAGGGAGAGAGAATAACCACCTTGGGTGGTGTTACTTCGGTTCGGTTTGGTTTTTAAGTTCAGATACTGTTCTGTGTGTTAACCAGGACAGTTCATCGGCCTTTATGACTGTGAGACCGACTGAGAAGTCCCGCGGAAGGCCTGCAGAAAGCTTTCGCTGAATAAAAAAAGACCAGAGAAAAATAAACCGTTCGAAGTTGAAACCCGCTGGAAAAATAGAAGAACATCTTGGACCTGAGTCTTTTAAAACGCTTGCAAAAAGGAAACTTTGGAGGGCCCCAATTCCTTCTGTTTTTCTGATCTACGATTTGCGTAAAGGACTTTGCATCAACTTCTGCTGAAGTGTTTGGTCGCCGGATTGTGCTTGTGGCATAGCTCACATTCCCCGCTCCCTGCCAAGATGCCTTTTGTCCTTTGCAGGGGCTTCTGCGTGACCACGTTAGAGCAGTAGCAGTGCTGCTGGGAATCTCTCCGTCCTGCAGTTACAGCAGTGGCTGCGGTCAGGGAGGGTTTTGAAGATGGATTTAATTAACTAAATGCCGCGGTGCTGGAGCAGCAGGTAAATAGCTGTAACGTGGGAGGCAGGTTTGAGGGTTATCTCGGATAACAGGAGGCAAGTCTCAGCGTGACACCTCTGTAGCCTCCAAAAACTCAGCTCCCGACGTTCATCATCAAAATGCAGGTAATCAAAATCCGTGAAACAGATAAAACTAATGAGCCAGACAAGCACGTTTGTCCAGGTTTTTAGGAATGAATGTCAAGTTCTCATCTCTCAGCGATGTGCTCGGAGCCTGGTGCCAGCAATTTCTCCTCGAGCAGGAATTTAATAGAGTCAACTGTGCTTATGTCCAACACTGTGGCGCTGTAATAAAAGCCAGGATTTTTGTGTGCGTCAGAAATTACCCACGATAATGACCTTTTGCCAGCAACAAAGTGGAGGGAGGCATAGTGAGATACACTGTGGTCACATTTTCTCTATTCACGTAGTTTTTTTGTAGTGTCCAAGGATGTAGATCTGTGTCTGTTGAGAGTCTTCCTGAGTAGTAAATTGGCTTAATTTTAAGCATCTCTACAGCAGAAATTGCCAAGCAGACAGAACTTTAATTGGCCAAGTAGCTCATTCCCCTTATTTTTTCTTTTTCCCGTAAGGCTCGCTTAGAGCTATGTTAGAAATTAGAAGAATTTCCCAAGGAGCATTGAGTTCAACTACCAATAAACTGTCCTGGTTGTCAACTGAGGATGTTTTTGTTCTGATGTGCAAGGTCAGCAGAGAATAGTTTCCTTCTCCCTGTTTGTTTTCAGCGTTCTGTGTCTGTGGGGCAGAATGGAGGTTGGGAACATCTGCACTGAAAAAAAAAGAAAAAGACAAACCAGAGCAGCTGAACATGTCACAAACAGAATTGCTTGCTTCCCTTTGCAAGAAGGCTGTGGTTGCTACGTAATTGTGGATTTAAGAGGTCCTGGCTATCCTGTTCCCGGTCAAAATTTTATTTATTTTGTATGTGAGTGTGTGGCAGAGCTGGATGAGATAAAACCGAGTCCAATTATCTGAAGACCCTTTAGGTGTTGGTTGTGAGTTTTAGGGGGTGTTAACAGTGTCTTTCAGCCTCCTGTCTAGCCAGCAGCTCCGGCTGCATTTTGGGCCTCAGACTGCCAAGTCCTTCCCCGGTCACGTTCAGCTCTGACCCTCTTTGCAATGAACAAAGACGAGGCTGCGCTCGGTGGCGTGAAGGGGCAAAACACTTGATTCTTCCCTGTCACAGAATTACAGAATCACAGAATGT
>NW_009702397.1:4033-7555 GCF_000703405.1 Apaloderma vittatum
CCCCATGCTGTGGTGTTTGTCCTGTCGGTCGCCTTCGAAGCCCGTGCAGTACTGCTGAGCGCTGTGTTAGCCGTGTCTGGGCATGTCTGTGGTGCTCCTCTGCTTCACACCATCCGTCTTTTGACACTGAGGTTGACGACTGCAGATTCTAATATATTCCGAAATTTGGAAGTTAAGATGGGTGCGGGACTCTGAGTGCCGTGGGTGGCTGAACGGCTGCGGTGCTGCTCGCTTTTTGAGACGGTTGAGCTAAACCAGTTTAAATTAATGTATCATTTCAAACTCTGCCGTGTTCACAGAGCGCTTGGATGCCCACATACATCCCCCTTTCCGTGCTAAGGTTCAAGGTTTCAATTTTTCCTGACCTTGTGCTAAGCAGGAGCTTTTCTTTGGACTCCCGCAAGCGCAATATTTCAGAGCCGTAGAAGCAAGACACACATCTTGGATTACGTGAGGAATTGGTTCTGCCGGAGCTGCTGTGCCTTGCAGTTGCAGGGCAGTGTCCTGGTTTGCAGGTGCTCTCTCTAACAGCGGCATTTTTCCCCTTCAGCTGTCAAGGTGCAATTTTAATTTGTGTTAGCAGATCAAATGTTTTCTGTGTGTTTAAATGTTTTAAGAGGTAGGGCCTTTTTGGAAGTTTATCCTGTAAAGAGTCTCTTTGGCGGCGGATGATCTGTTCTGTTGGAGGTAATATCAATATACAATATGACCTGGGTTCCTTTTCATGTCTCCTGTTGTCAAGCTGTCATGCTCTTGACAAATTGATTGATTGACGGATTGATTTTCAACCCTTCGGGAATTAAACCAACATTTTTGAGCGTGACGTGAAGTACCAAGTACTGTTTTAGGCGTCCCGTTATTTTTAGTCAACAAAGGCGCTAAAATCCAGGAGGTTCATAAAGCTTGTGAAAATGAGTGCGTTTGCCAGCAGTGCCGTCTACAGATAGCTGATAAACGTTGTTCCCCTGACAAAAAAAGAAAATTGAAAACGAAAGGCAAATGAAAACGTGTTGCTCTGTTTCCCTAAAGTCGGCAGCGGGGGAAGGAAGCCTGAAAGGCAAATGAAAACGTGTTGCTTTGCTTCCCTAAAGTCGGCAGCGGGGGAAGGAAGCCTCCAGTTATCTGATCCCCTGGGGCTGTTCCCTTCTCAGCCTGACCAGCAGGTCACTGGTTGTGCTCTGTCCAGAGAAGCAAGCAGAAGTTTCAAGCGTAAGAGGTGCTCTTCCTGAAAACCTGGGTTTAATTTGCAAACTTGGAAGCTGGAAAATGTGATTCAGGAAGTGTGGTGGTGGACATGTCTCTCGCTTTGCTGTCAGGAATGTATGGGCTTGCCTTCCTCCCTCCCTTTTCTCCCTGTGTTGTTTGAGCCTCACGTTAGTGTTGTTTTCCTTCTACCCAAGCCTTCCCTTAAGGTTTCTCGGTGCAACTCCCGCTGTAGCTATCAAACCTTCTCCGGTGGTGCTGGCTGGAAGAAGCATTCCTGGCAGAGTCCCTCCCCGTGCCTGCACAGGGGTTGGTGGAGCTCTGGGACGAACTGACCTGCTTGCTGACTTACACTGGCGGCTTTATTTCCATTAGTCTTTGGATCAGCTTGCATGTGAGAAGAAGGGGTAGAGAAGTGAGAAGGGGCAGCACCGCTTCATGGGGGAGCCGCGGTGACTCGAGGAAGCCCAAAGTGCGCATCAAACACTGCCGCCACGCGGCAAACTGGTTTGTGGGGCATTACAGCACCACCTTTGCGAGATCCTTTCCTTCTGTTAGACACTGGCAGCCTGCGCACGGTTTCTTTTCAGAACCTCCGAGATATTATTTGGAGGCTCAGCTCTGATTTCCAAAGCCCAAAGCGAAGAGCAGCACAGTCCCACCCTCAAAGCGAGTGTGAATTTCGTTTTGATGCACGGCAGATTCAGCTGCTGAGTCTCGGGAGCTGTGCGTGCCTAGGTGTGGGTTATTTCCAGAACACCATTCTCACGAGGTGTCTTCAATTTCTGTTATCCTCAGTGGGCTCAAAACGTATGTCCCGTGTTGACCGTTTCCGTTCAGTCCGGGCTGTTGGGAGCTGGAAGTCACTATCTCCTGCCGGAGTTTGCTGGTCTGCATGAAATGGTGACAAGTGGCTTCGGTTCTGGTTTCCAGCTTTGGAGTGTCGCTATGGAATGACAGCTCCTTGTCAGATTTCAAAACTGCCCAGCAACGATTTAGTAGCAGGGTAGGGGGAAGACGCGTGCTCGCGTGGCTCTTTTCGCACTGAGGTGTGTGTGGGTGAAGGTGGGGACGGTGCGTTACGCGACCGCGTGGCCCGGTTTTGTACTGATACAAGAATTTGCCAGGAAGACAATACTGGAGGTGCTGTTCTGTCTTTGGCATGTGCTCCCAGCTGCAGTTTGGCACCTTTCCACGAGCCATGAAACTTTGCAGTGGGGAGGAATAACAGAAGAGAGGAAAGAACAAAAGTCCTGGTGCCTTAGAGTTAGTTTTGCGTCGACTTCAGCCACGAGAGAAATACTTGGTGTAGTTGCAACTTGCTTTCTCATCGGGCTGACTGGAGCAAATAATTAATGTAATTTATTTACAAAATACTCGGTCTTTGGTTAACCCTTGTCACATAGGAGGTTGGGCTTGTGTGTGAAAACCATGTCTAATTCACTGATACAGCTAGAGGGAAGTTTGGCTGAGGAGTTCTATGTAAGACGAGGAGACATTTGGGCATACCCCCACCAAATTATTTATTTTTTTGTTTTATATTCCCAGATAGAGATTGCTATGTTCCACCTTAGACTAGGAGGCCGGGAGACAGATGCTCCCGTTGTGAAATAAGAGTGCTGGCGCAAGTGCGTAGTTGAGAAGAAGGGACTGAGGGTCACTCACTGCTCAGACAAGTCTGTATTTCAGTGAGAGTTTTGTGTCCTTATTTTGAGGAAGTCACCTCTTATTATAGCCATGGTGGCAGCTTGCAATGTTCCCATCGATAGCAAAGGAAATGATACCGTGGGTGGTTTTCTCCCCAGGCGCTGAAGAAGTCTTGCTGCTTGCCAGAAGGACCGACTTGAGGAGGATTTCCCTGGACACGCCGGATTTCACTGACATTATTCTGCAGATTGACAATATCAGGCACGCGATCGCCATCGACTACGATCCCGTGGAAGGCTACATCTACTGGACTGACGATGATGTCCGGGCGATTCGTCGGGCTTACCTTGATGGCTCTGGAGCCCAGACTCTGGTAACCACAGAAATCAACCATCCAGACGGTATTGCCGTGGACTGGGTGGCGAGGAACCTGTACTGGACCGACACTGGGACAGACCGCATTGAAGTGACGCGGCTGAATGGGACCTCGAGAAAGATCCTGATTTCGGAAAACCTGGATGAACCTCGAGCAATAGTGCTCAATCCTGTAATGGGGTAAGTTCTGTGTTTATCCGTAGCCCTGTAATAGTTCTTTGCATCCTGTTTGTGGTCTCCTGAAACAGAAAAGCTGCAAATTTAGGCAGGCTAGAGGGTTGGGCGGGGAGAAATCTT
>NW_009702398.1:0-1763 GCF_000703405.1 Apaloderma vittatum
TAAGGATGGGGGTACTTTATTTCTCTGGCATCAAAGCTAAATCTGTGGTTGAGCAACTGCTGGAAAACAAAGAACAATATGATGCCACCCCAAAGCCCCTCAGTTTAATTCCTGCACAGGTAATTAGGAATACATTATGGTCAGAAGTCGTGAAGGCAGCAGGTAGACCTGACATGAATCTGCACTAAAATGTTATCTCACAGCATGAAAGCCATTAGGAAGCCAGCAAAACTTGCAAGACCTCTAACATTAAACTTATATTTTTTCCTGCAGTTAATGAAGAGCAATAACCTCCAGGATATTTAGATAATACCACACAAGTTTTCCTCCCTTGCGGTTCAAGTTCTCCTTCAGTCACAGATGTCAATGCACAGAAACACTTTCACATAGAGAACATGGTCTTCCTTTAAATACTGCTATTTTGCCTTCTGAGAGAAAAAAAAAACAAAACAAACCCACAAAATTGACATGTCCCACAGCAAGCACAGCATTTTCTCTGCTAACAAGGGATGCTAAGCACAGCCTTCAATTCAAAATCCTCCCAACACTTCAACACGCTCTTAAACAAACACAAACTCCAGCACTCCTACCTGGGCTCATTCATCTTTTGCTATGTATTTTTTCTTGAGCATTGCTATTTTCTGTGCATATTCATAGAATTATGAAATGGTGGGGGCTGGAAGGAACCTTAAAGATCATCTAGTCCAGCTCCATCACACCCAGTCTAACTTTAAATATTTCAAATAGTGATGTTCAGAGTGAAATAAAATTAAGCTGCTCTGCTGGATCAAACACTGGCTGGCTGGTCGGGCCCAGAGAGCGGCGGCGAACGGAGTTAAATCCAGCCGGTGGCTGGTCACAAGTGGTGTTTTCCCCAGGGCTCAGTGTTGGGGACAGTTCTGTTTAAGATCCTCATCAATGATTGCGATGAGGGAATTGAGAGCACCCTCAGGAAGTCTGCAGACAGCACTAAGCTGGCAGTAGCGTTGATCTGCTTGAGGGTAGGAAGGCACCGCAGAGGGACCCGGACAGGCTGGATCAATGGGCTGAGGCCAACAGTATGAAGTTCAACAAGGCCAAGTGCTGGGAAGTGTCCTTGGGTCACAACAACTCCTGGCAGTGCTACAGGCTTGGGGAGGAGTGTCTGGAAAGCTGCCTGGTGGAAAGAGACCTGGGAATATTGGTGCACAGCCAGCTGGCCACGAGCCAGCCATGTGCCCATGTGGCCAAGAAGGCCAATGGCATCCTGGCCTGGATCAGGAATAGCGTGGCCAGTAGGACCAGGGAAGTGATTTTCCCCCTGTACTCGGCACTGATGAGGCCGCACCTCAAGCACTATGTTCGGTTTTGGACACTGCAGCATTAGGGGGAAAAAAAAAAAAATAAAAAAGATGACATTGAGACGCTGGAGTGTGTCCAGAGAAGGCTAACAACACTGGAGAAGGGTCTTCAGAACCAGTCTTATGAAGACCGTCTGAGGGATTTGGGGTTGTTTAGCCTGGAGAAAAGGCGGCTGAGAAGAGACCTTATCACTCTCTCCAACTACCTGGAAAAGGATACTGTAGAGAGGTGGGTGTCAGTCTCTTCTCACAAGTTACAACTGATAGGACAAGAAGAAACGGCATCAAGTTATGCCAAGGGAGGTTTAGGTTAGACACTAGGAAAAACTTCTACATGAAAAGGGTTATCAAGGACTGGAACAGGCTGCCCAGGGAAGTGGTTGAATCGCCGCCCTTGGATGTGTTTGAAAGCTGTCTAGATAT
>NW_009702399.1:0-16415 GCF_000703405.1 Apaloderma vittatum
TCGAGTCCGCGGCGGGGACGCCCCGCCCGGAGAGCCCACGAGATTCTGCCCCTGCTTCAGTCGGAGCAAGGACCTGCGTGTTTTGCTTAGTGGATGCGAGGTGCTTGGTGTCTCCCCGGATCGAAGCTCAGCCAGCCTGCTCTCTCCATCCCACCACAATGCCCTCGGCCTGTGTTGTTTGCACACCCTGATTTCCCAGCCTGATGGACAAGCCGAGTTTGACCCTAACTTCTCAACCTTTATCATCCTGTTCTTGCAGCTCACACAAAACCCTAACCCTGCATTTCTTCCCAGAGACACTGGGCTGAATCGCAGATCAGGTCTGAGTATCTAGCTTCCATTTGGTTCTCTCATGTTCCTAGAGCTAGGAGATCAGACAGGTACTCCCTTGAGTGTGTCGAAGAACAAATCATTCACCGGTGAAAACAAATTTATTTCCTAACCCTTACATCCAGGAACATGCATGTGTTTCTGGCTTTGATTGGGGGGCATCAGCTGGGATGGATTTGTGTTGTGCCTCTTAGATTGCAAATATACAGGTTGCAGACTTCAGTTCCTCAAGGTTCCCCTAGGTTCTCCTAGATGGGGAGATGGCTGAGATAAAGTGTAGGATATATCATCACATGATACCAAGAGAAAAATACTAATAGACTGTAACATCAATCAGCTAGAAATCAAAATGGTCCAAAGGTAAAGGTTTGGTCTAGGTAACACTCAGGATCCGCATTCAGATTTGATTTGGGGAAACTGCTGCTGGCTGTGAACAGATCTCCTGTGCGTAAATACTGGGATCCAGATCCAAAAGCAGATGACATGAAGGGAGCCCATTTTCAGGTGGCATTGGATGCTATTGAAATTACAGGAGGACTAAAGTAAAGCCTGGTACTCTTGTTTCAAACTGCTGTTTTGTTTGGTTTTGGTTGGGGTTTTTTGCTGTTGTGTTTGTTCATTTGTTGCTGTTTTTTTCCTGGTCTTCTGTACCGTTGTGGATAATGGGCCAAATCCTCTGGCTTGCTTACATCAGCTGAGAATCTGACCGGCCACCGCAACATTTTTGTTGTTGCCCAAGATAAAAGATAGTTTTGAGCAGAATGTACCTGGGTTTGACATGAATCAGTGAATACCCTGGGAGGCTCAAACGCTTATCTCTGGAAGGAGGAGATGGAGACTGAGCAGTACCCGATGACCTTGCAATGCATTAGTCACAGCACAAAGAACAGAGACTGGTGAACAGGTAAAAGAAGATGTTACAGACTTGCTAGTACCTGGCCTTGAACGTGTGTATGTGAGAGATTTTTCTTTCAGGAGACAAATCTGGAAACCTTTGCTCTGGCTTTGTGCAGGCAAAGCAGGAATTTGGGGGAAATGTGAAAAGAATGAGAGATGAAACTGCAAACAGCATCTTATGGAAAATGCTGCGGGATGCCTAAGTCCCTGCAGACATACATCAGGACAGTGAGACTTGGGTACCTGATTCCCTTGAAGGATCCTACTAGAAAAGGAAACCCAGAGTAAGGGACTGAGATCAGTGCTTGCAGCTGTTATTTCCCCGGCTGGATCTCTTCATCTTTAATTTTCCCTTTACCTCACTTGCTCACCAGGACTCTCTCAGTTTCTTCTCAGTTCAGTCTCAGTGTAGTTACTTCTGCTGTCCCCTGGCCCAAAGCTGCAGCTGCACAATCATTTGCTCCTGAGTCAAATGGAGGAAGGTCCCACTGAAGTTAAAAAAATTGTTCACAAGGAATGATGAAGAATAAACCCTCCAGCTGCATATCTACAAAGAACAGCCGTTTTGCAGTCGTTCACAAGGGATGAGAAGGGCCCAGGCACTGCCTGTTTTCCTGAGAGCTGGAGCCTCTTCTTTTAGAGGTATCAGGCAGGACTTTGGACTCAAGTTGTCTCGGTGCCATCTCACCATTAATTTTGTCCAGCAATTTCAGGTGAGACTTGATTTCAAAGGGATTTGTGGTGTGAACATGGTGTCTACCTGTCAAGTCCAAACTGTCTCGAGTCTGAGCTATTCATTCAAAAGATGCATTTGAAATGTAGGGCTTACAGTGAGAAGAAACCTGGAAATTCAACACATCTCTGGCAGATTCATTCTCTCTGGGTTCTCCACCTTGGGAGACTCCTCTGCCTCTCACTCATTTACATTCTAGATTCATTTCAGTGGAAGGGGAGACTGGACAGATTTTTCTCGTGGAGAAAGTCTGGGATGAACTTAAAAGCCACAACAGGAAAGGTCATGGCTTTATTTAATTATTTTGAGTTGTTTTCCACCCCCTACTCAGAGGAGCCCTCGCAGCTCGGTAATTAGCAATGAAGCGAAGATGGAGCGAGCTGGACTTTGGCCCCAGCTGACCTGATTCATACAATATGTCTGATTAATGCACCTGGTCACATGGCAGCTGCCAGCGACTTGTTGCTGGGCATCCAGAGGTTTCCAAGGGAACCGCTGCTTCTCCTGCCGATGCTGCTCAACAAGTGCGGGAGAGCCGCGGTTCGCAGGGCCTGGTGCCCAGCTGGAAGATGGGAGCAAAGGTGCGCGGAGAAACACCTGAAATAAAAAGCACCCATGGAGAATCTAGGGATGCTCCGCCACAGAGCGGCTGCGACAAAGCCCCGCTCGAATGCCCAAAGCGGCGGGGCTGCCTCCGCTCAGCTCTCTCCGCCGTCCTCTCCCTCACGCGCAGCTGCACACCTATCCCAGCTCACACTTGTGCACAATCCCACACATGCCCCTTTGAACCAAAGGCACAGCGCAAACAGAACAACAGCTGCGTGCTAACAGACACGCTCCCAGCCCCCTCGGACTCTCCCCTTTCCGCAGAGGAGCTCCAGCAGGCGTTTGAGACCCCTTTTCCCAAGGTGTGTTTAAAAAGTCGCTTTTGTTTTGCAGAGACTTTTGTGGACAGAGATCCAGTCGCCTGGAAAGCTTCCCACTGCTGCACGCACAGATCCAGCCCACCTGTGTGGACTGGCACAGAGCTCCTGCGTAGACGGATCTCATCTCCCTCCCCCAAATCCGTCTCCCCGCACACGCAGCCGGAGCGCTGCCTACACACAGGCGTGGTGGGTTTCCACTCCGCTCCCCTCCAGACACGCGTCCTCGCACACGCACACGCACACGCTCCGCGCCGCTCGCAGGCATCTCCCTCCGTGCGCGCACTCCCGCAGCCTTTACACCCACACCCTTGTTTGCAGACGTTCCTGCCTGTTTGCACACAGATGGAGACACGTGCACGCGTGTTCACACTTACTCCACGCTCGCCCTGAGCAGGCAGCACAGCTCAGGATCGCCTGCAGTGCGCGCACCCATAAATGGACATTCGGTGCCCGCCAGTGCATCCCGACACCTCTGACGGGGACGTCTGTTGGCATGAACCCGCTCTCCTCCCCTTCCCTTTCGTGTAGCTGCAGGGGTTGTATCTGCACTGCTCACAAGCCTCGCATGTGCTACACACGCGTCCACAGGCCAGCAGTTCTTGGCAGTAAAAATAAAGTCCCTGAACTAGCAAACGCAGTTGACTTGGCAAGCAGTGCTCTTCTGTAATGCCAGCCTTCCAAACACGCTAGGCAGTCTTACAGCAGCCCGTCTTTCCTCTTTCTCCTTTCGCTATGATGGACGAAGATGGGGAGGGTGTGTATATCTGCACCGTTAAGATCTGACGGTAACTTTCCAAGCTTGTTAACGCCGCGCCAGTTTTGTTAGTCATGGGGTGAGCATTAGCTGCAGAGCTGCTCCAGAGGTTGTTAGCGCTGTGCCAGGAGACCTTCCATTCAAATCTCACACACGCCTGAGCCTTGGCAGCAGAAAGTGAGCTTCATTCAACCGATTTTTGTAGAGCAACGCTGATTTATCCCCGCTGACACAATGGCTTGCACCGCTGAAGGACATGAACACTCAGGGAAACGGGTCTCAAACATGCTCAGTTTCCTCACACCCCTTACCTTCCAAAATCCTTCTCCCTTTTTCCAGAAAGGTAATGCATCCTCGCTAACTCTCTGGATCCAACCGCTTTCAGGAGATGCTTATCCACTATCTTTTATCTAATCTTCCAGACTACAGCATGTGCCTGCAAGAATATAAGAAGTGAACGGCTTCATGTAGCAGACTGGATTTACATGACGGGCAGAGAAAGATTCAAAGGGTCTGGTTCCTCTGCCTCTTAACCCAGTCTTACACCGCCTCAGAACATTTGATACGGGAGGTGTATCAGACTGAGAAGAAATGTTATTTGGACTAAGCTCAAAGGCTTAAGCAAGAGGAGGCATGTTCAAAACTGTATAGAAGACAGTGTAAGTTAATAATGCAGCCAGGAAGATACGGCTCCGTGGAGGGCAGGAAAGGCTACGAATGAACAACAGCTTCTTAGAGCCAAGGTCTCTGTACGAGCGTACAGAAGGAATCATATTCGTGCCAGGGTGAGCTCCCTCTCACCGTGTTTAATCACACGTGTGAGCATGCCCGCCTGCAAAGTCCGAGGGGATGTTTATGTGTAACGAACACGCTTTTAATGAAGTGTCTGCAAAAGGCACAATCAAGTAGCAGCAGAATATGCTCATGCCTCAGGGGAGAGTGTGGAAAACCATCTCCCTGCCTTTATCCCTGTGAGATTAAAACCCCATGTGCATGTACTGGAACTGGTGACACTGAGACCATCACAAATATAATGAGGAGAAAGAGGTCTTTCAGGCAAACTTCCCTGGCCTTGGTTGAGTCTGCGCTCCTGTCTCCGGCAACGGACTCTCGGATGCTGAAGCAGTTAAAAGGAGAATATTGTAAAAATAAAGCCCATGCTAACTGAGTAAACAAGAAGCTTTAGAACTAGATCTGTCAGGGGTTAAGGCAGCTTGTCAGCAGAGGTTAAAGGAAAAAATAAAATAAATAAAAACAAGCTGAACAGCAAACAAGAGCACTGGAAGCAATATTTTCATAAGCATTAAAAGTAGCACCTACATTCCATTTTCAGAAGTGGTTTTAACCCTTAGAAGTCAAAATTACAAGACCATTCAATAAAATCTGGGAATCTATGTCCTTTAGATGTTTTAGATGTTGTTTCTCACAATCCAAGAAGTTGATGCCCCAGTGAAATTACCAGGCAAGTTTAAAACAAATTGAAAGGAGTGCTTTTTCACACGGCACATAATTAAATTTTGGTGCTCGTTTGCCACAGGATATTGTGTAGCCTGAAAGTATAAGTAGGTTCAAAAGGTTTTAGACAAGTTTACGGAGGTTTGGTCTATCAGTGACGATTAAGCTTAATAGTCTGGATGCAACATCCAGGCAGCCCTCGCAGATTGCTGGAAGCTACAGAACTACAGGCAGGAGAAGCCACTTTCTTTTTATGCCCTTGTACGCTGCCCTAAATATCTTCCTCTACTTACTGCCGGGGCCAGCACACTGGGATAAGGACGTGTCTGCTGCAGATCAGTCAGACCATGTTTATGGTCCTAAACACACCGTGAGTCGCCAATTTAGGCTTTCAGAGGGATCTTAATAATCAATCATTTAGGAACCCCGATCCTTAGTGATCCTCAGTGATCCTCATCTGGTTTGTTTTGCTGCAAATTAGATGCTGTTTCCCCTAGATCCTCACAGAATCACAGCTCCGTGGAACTCACCTCGTATGGGGAACTCCAGACAGTGAGTTTAGGGTCATTCAGCACTGGATTTGAACCCTCTGCAGAGAGATTCTGGGAGAAGAGGGTGAAAGCACAGCTTTAGTTGGTACAAGAGCACATGTTATTGTGTAAAAAAGTCTGGTTCAGATCCCACCACGCTGGTTAGAAGCAACTTCAGAAAACGTGCCCATTGTGCTTCAAAGAGATTTTTCAGGCAATGCTGCTCCACATGCCCATCCCAGGAGAAACGTAAACGGCCTAGGATGAAAAGTGCAGAGGTAAAACCAGCTCTCGCACGCAGCGGTGTCAGGAGTATCTCCAACGGGCTGGCAGACGCACCAGTTGTGCAGGATTAGGCTGGCAATCACTGAGCACGGTGCTGATCGGAGGGGCTAAGGCCTGAGAAACCCCACTGATGTGGGCAGAATTACAGAAAATGGATACTCGTTTGGAACGGACTGGGACCGCCGGAAGCAAATGGCAAGGTTTGGTCACTGAATACCTTCAGCACAGAACAGAGAGCGCTGGCCCATTGATGGCTGCATGTTTTGCAGTCTTTCATTTCTGGCAGTGGATGATGATGCTTCTAAAGAAAGATGTGTCCCTCCAATACACGAGCTCAAACGTCTGGTAATTGTTCTCCGTGTGTGTGTACGTATGAGTTCCTCTTATTGGGGTTCCTGGAGATCATTTTAGTCCGAAGCACAACGTGCCTGTTCTGCATTTATTTATGTCCTTTCTTCACTTCTCTTCCCCTGCTACTCGCATCCGTATTTCTGCTCTTCTGTCTCTGTCCTACCCTCCCTGCACCCCACTCGAACTCAAACACACAAGCCTTTTTTTGGATGAAAATGATGAAAAATAAAACCCTTATGAGGAGCTGCAGCGTGTGCTCTGCCAGAGAGCGGTCTTATTCATTAAGGGAATGGTCTTGTATGCATTTGGGCATGTTATCAGTAACACTCCAAAGGGAAATGGACTACTTAAACCTATTATATCACTGCTTTATTCACCATGTGCTGCCATTTACCTCCTACATGATGCTGGGCTCTAATAGCACCAGTTCTGAGAAACCCTGCACATTAGCCACAAGCAGCTCATTAATCCACTGTTTTCATTCTTGCAAAAAAAATGGGCTCCAACCACATGAGAGCTCAGATGCTGAGCGCTCAGCCAAAAACAAAACAGCTTTGCTGTGCCAGCAGCTCTGAGGTAGCCCCAAACAGAACAGCACTTTCTGCTGATGGGGCACAGAGGGGCTCCTTGGGCTTGGGGGACAGGGATGTGTGTTGGGGACTGGGACAAAGCTGTCAGCCAACAGCTGCTGAGAGACTGGGAGACTCGGAGAATCTGATTCCTGGAGGCTCCAAGCCAGACCCGTGTAGCCTTCGCTAGAATCAGGCCCTGGCTGGTGATGCAGCTCTGTCCCAGGATATCAGCTGTCCCAGATGGAAGGAAGAAAATGGAAGGAAGAAAATGGAAGGCGTCTCTCGAACTCCAACATGCGGAGTCTGTGATCAGACCGAGGATTGGCAGAATTAATTCCAAGCAGGTACAATGAGATCTTCCTCGAGAGCCCTTGAAGAAAATGAAAGGCCCCATGTCCCAGCCCCGAGCCACAGATCTGTGAGCCTTTTTGCTTCTTTGCAAACACACGGCGGTTGTGGCATAAAAAAGCAGTCACATCTGCTTCATCAAAGAGAAGAGCGCTGCTAAGAGCCCAGGCTTCCTCTCCCTAGTTCCCCGCTTACACCCTGCTGATGAGGCAAGCTGCTCCATCTCCTGGCTGACTGGGCTCCCTGTCCAAGCCCCTCTTTATCTCAGGGCAGAGCTCGCTGGAGAATGGTGCAGGTGCCTCCAAACGTGATTATTTCTGCTGAAATCTCCAAGGTTAACAAACAAAACCTTCTAACCAGAAGACGCGCGGCTCACAGACAGGAGCTCATGTAAAAACAACTGCTCACTCATGTGGGAATAATAGAACATCTGTGTCCACAAACTAAGCACAGACCAGAAACAAGAGGCAATACTTTTTCATGAGTGGGACCTCAGAAATCTGGGATCTGTTCTTCCAGGACCTCTTGGTCACTTTTCCCTGCCTTATTTATCAAAATAGCTGCCACTCCCTTGCTGCAGATCCTTGCTTTCCTGCAGAACAAAGAGAAATACAAAGGCAAGAGGATCTGGCCAGGGCCACTGGTGGAAGCAGAAGCAGAATCCAGGAGCTACTGCAGTATTTAACAACCCCACCCTACGTCCTGACTTCTTTCTCAGTAATTCTAGTTCAAGTAGAAGCTCAGTCACAGCTCTGCTATGGTGTGGCCATCATCAAACCTCCAACTCTCATTTTCAATCTCATGGAAAGCTGTTGCAGAGGTAGTGAGAACTAAAGCTGCCAAAAAGAAAAAAAGTTAGTTTCAGGGCCTACAGCAACTTTTTAACACTGGTGCTCCCCTCCTAGCCCAAAGAATCCCTTTCCTGGTTGGAAAGAAGTTTCCCACAGAGAGAAAGAGATGTCGCTTCCCACAGAGGAAGGGGAGCTGGCTGCAGGGTTCAGCTCTGGAGGTGCTGTGGGGCAGAATTAAACACAAGAGACAGTCATCAAGCCATGGATCTTCTCTGATTCAAGATGCCAGCTGCCGGTCAGTGAGCAAACCCTCAGCCACTACCTGCCTACCAGACACGGACACCTCTGTCCCACTCCCAAAGTCACTGCGGTGCGCACGTTGCTCTATTTCAGATGGCTTAGTGACAAACCCAAGCAGGGAAAATAGGGCTTAGAGGTGTGTGGCTGCATTGATTTCTGCTCTTGGGTGAGGACACGAATGGACTAGATGATCTTTTGAGGTCCCTCCCAACCCCTAACGTTCTGTGATTCTGTGAAACGGGAGGCAAGGTGTACCTCTGCTCCTGGCAGAAGAATTCCAGCCTGGCTGTGCTCTGAGCTCTGCTCAGGAGAGCCGACAGCCACACAGTTCAGCCGGCCCAGGGAGACTAAGGCTGATGAAGAAAGGAAATGTGATTCCAGGCCTAATCCTGTGCCCTGCCTGCTTCAATGTGTCTAAGCAGAAGGGCTCACAATGAGCGCAAAGCTGAGAGGCACTTACAGAGGCATTTAGTCTGACACAAAACATTCTCTTGGGGCACAAGGGGGATGGAGCAAGGCTGGGCGGACTCCTCTCCACTGAGCTCAGCTTCATTAAAATCAATACATTATTATTACAGCGACTTCAGCTCTTAATATTCTACCTCTGAACAGTATCGTGTTTGTGTTGAACTAGTAAGACTTAGGCTAGACGTCAGGGAAAATTCTTTGCGGTGACAGGGACAATTAAGTCCCAGAACAGAGCACTGGGGAGGAGATACAGTTTCTAATGCACAAGGTTTTTGAAAAGAAGTTCAGACAAAACTCTTCCAGAAGGGACAAGAAACAGGTAGAGGGCTTTAGAGCAACCAGATGGGATTTCTGCTCAAACCTGCTCCTGGCTCATGAAACAGAGATAGAATGGGTTTTACAGAGATGTATGATCTCCTGACAGCTCTTTGAACAATGTGGGTGACAGGCTCGAGCTTCAGGCTGTCTCTCTGCCCCCCTTTCCTACTTCTCCAGCCCTTAGCTGAGGCTTACCTGCTGGCTGGTAGGTAAAACAAAGCTGCGAATGCCCTCTCCCCCCACCTCTTTCATGTCTCTGCCCCACCTGAGGCCTGTTTTCTCTTTCGCTGCTTCTAATGAAACTAAGTGGCTGCAGCCAGAAAGTTTCCACTTTCAGTCTCCGGGCTGATTACCGCCGAGCTGACACCGGCAGCATCCTGCGCGCGAGCTTGTGTGGATGGGAACCCTCAGGGGAGGGGATGAAGTGATGCTCCGTGCCCTCCGCTCACCGAGCGCCATTAGAGTGCTGCCTGCCTAACCTGGCAGCCTAAGAGAGCAGGACCTCACCGGCCTGACTTCTGGGGCCAAGGTCTCTGGAAAACACACGCGAGCGCACGACCGAGTGATCTCCTCTGTAGCCCTCGATGCTGGGCTTCGGAGTCAGAGCCTAGGGAAAAGTAAGTCGAGTTCTTTTATCAGCCGTGCTGCAGCAATCTTGGCTGGCGCTGCTAAAGGGCAGCTGGTCTCGCTTGCTATTTTTGTGTGTACTTAATGCTGTCTAGAGACACTTCTCCATGCTGCTGGTGGATAGAGGCTGTTCATGCCCTGAGCAGGAGCCGGAGGACAGTTGTAAGGGGCTGGGACATCTCTTCAACAGCATCTGCCCCAAAAAAGACAGCTGCTGAGGGACGAGCTCAGCAGGAGGGCCAATTCAGGCTCCAGCTGTCCTGCTGATGAGGATTTCTACTAGAGATTTCTGAGCACTGAGGTCACACTTTTCTGGAGCAGTCACTAGCTTTCTGCCTGGCCAGAAACCCTGAGCTCACTAGGACTTCCAGATGACCAAGACACCCTGAAAAATTGCACTTACTCGAGTCTCAGAAGGCAGGCTGCTGCCTTGTTATTCCCCCTCCCTCAATTCAGGAACTGCAAACGCAGGCTCAGAATTTGGCTCTGGGTCAGGTGAGTGCCAAAGGACTCCGCCAAAGCCACTGAGCATTTCTCAGCAGTCCGGGCACGAATCAGTTCATTACGGACAAGGCTCACGTGCCTCTTGCTCCTGGCACCTCTCCTGCAAGCTGTGAAATTTTACTCTGGATTTCTCCTGTAACCCACGTGCTTTCTTCCTGCGAATGAATCAAGGGCTTTTCAAACAACACCCTGACCCCTTGCAACTACAGCCCCTGTTCTCAGGCTGGGCCCTGACTCACCTCGGGGCTGGGTGATGCCGCAGAGCCTGGCCCTCTCACATATGGCTCCCGGGTTATGCTCTTGCACCTTTGAGTCCTGGCCACTCCTGGAAACCCAGGCCCGTAACAGCAAGGCTCGGTTCCCCCACGTATCACCTTGCTGACATGAGGGGAAAGTAAACAAGATTCTGCTCCGCACTGCAGAGACCAACTGCTCCGGTGCTGCCTGGCAGATGGGGCCCAAGAGGGAGACCATCTGTTCCTGAGCGAGGCCCTAAATTTCTGCCTCTGAGATCCTGGGCTGAAGAGACCCAACAGAGTTCAATGGACGCAGGGGAGCAGCCACGACCTCAGCTGCTACTTTGGTCCTCGGTGCTCAAGCATCTTGCAGACCTGAGCCAGGGCTCGGAGCTTGATTCCGTGGGCTATCGGTTCCCTGCAGCATTCCTATTGCCTGCTTTATTTCTTCTCCACATCTCTTTTCCTCTCTGTAGTCCTTCCCGCTCGTGTGCTTCAGTGCAGTGTGTGTTCCCTGTTGCAGAACTGGGCAGAGGCTATATGGTTCCTCCCGTGTGGCCGTCACAGCTGCCCCTCACTCTGCCTTCTGCCCACCCTGCTCCCCGTGTCCAGAACAGCGTGACTGTGCAAAGGCCGCCTGCCTGATACCTGGCTCCTGACGGTTCATCTGGCTCCTCCAGTGCATTCTGGTGACACTGGAGGGGGTTAAACAGAGACACACCAGGGAGGTTGCAGAAATGCTCAGGGAAGGGGCTGGCATCTCAGAGAGAGAGAAGGAGATGACACCCAGGGAAAGCTGGGTAAGGAAAGAGCAATCTGCTGAGAGCCGGCACATCTGAGAAGCCAGGAACATATTGCATTAAACTGATAATACCACCTTCAACAGCAGGGTGGTCGTTTCCATCTGGCCTCGTGCTGAGCTTGGTCTCTCTCATTTCTTCCCCCCCTGCAGCCAGGGAATCTGAGGCGCAGGCTTGGCCATGGGTCACCCAGCGAGGCTGTGGCAGAGCAAGGACGAAACAGAAGATCTTGTCTTCTGGCAAGAGCGGGGCGCTGGGAAGCAGCAGCACAGCCCCTTGACTCTCCTTTCGCCCCAACTAGATCCTCCTTAGGCCTGGGAGGTGGGAAGGCACTAGAGCTCTTTGCTTAATTAGTAGCAACAGCTGAAGCCCTTGAGAAACAAAAGCTCCTCTCTCTCTCTCTGCCCCACTTTTCCTTGGGAGCTCGGGGTGGGGAGCAAATTGCTTGGAAGCCAGAAAGCACCCTGGATCTTGTCACCATGGCTGCACAGACACAGCCTCCTGTTATCTCCAGAGGAACAAAACCCTCCTCCCACCCTCTCCTGTCTCAGCTGGAGCTGATAAAAGAAGAAGAAATAAACAAAACAAATAATAATGATAATAAATTAAAAAAAAAAAAAATGTCCTGACCCAAACTAGCAGAGAAATACCCAGGGAATAAATGAGCCTTCTGCAAAACATATTTGTTTCTGCTGTGGTGTTTGGGTTGCTGGAGAGCTGAAGGGCTCAAATGAGTGTTTCAGGTTATGGAGTCCATCTCAGTACTACAGGGATTTACAAAATCGCAACTCAAGAACATCCCTGATCATATCATTTGCTTGAGAATAACCAACTCTAGCTATATACACCTAATGGTATAGTTCTGATTTATTTACATATATATATCTATGGATGTGTGTACTATTAACATGATTATATATAAATTTTATGTCTTCTTGTTTGGAACCCTCAGGGATCACATTTGTAAGTTTTCTGTAGGAGCTGGAATCTTGCCTCTTCTACCTCTCTCTTGCACCATGTGCAGGGAGAGGCACCAGATGTAGCGAGCAAGTGGAGTAAAGTGATAGAAAGAATCGGGGAACCCAGATTTTTGTGCTACCACAGTTGAACTCCTTTTGGTACTGGCCACCTCCAGTCTTCTCTGCAGCGTGCACAGAGGCTTCAGAAAGTAAACCAAACAGAAAAACAAAGTGGGACTCTGTTGATGTGTTGGTTTAGTTGTGTTCTCGCAACTAAAAGGCTAAAAATATGCCAAATAGCATAGCAATAAAGCAGTGAAAACTAACAACCGTGTATTTGTATTTTGAGAGAAATTAGGGCTATTATGGTTGCTCCAGACGGGCTTCCTACATAAACTGGGTAGATAATTTCACTTGGTGCTTCATGCATCAAAGCTCTGACCATCTGGCTGAATGTGAACCTACCTTTTAGCAACATGTCTCGTTTTGGCTTGATGCCTTCAGGGCCACCTCCCTACCACAGGCACTATTTCAGTGCTTAATTACACTTACCCATAAAAAAGGACAACTTATTTTTAGTGTGTATCTTTCCAATATCAGCTTCTGGCCACCAAATATTCTACGTTGTGTGCACGCGTGGAGGAAGCGGTATGTTTAAATCTCCCTGTGAAGTGCATAGGCATTGAGGGTAAGGAGATGGCCCACAGAGTGCCCCCGGGGTGTCTTGGGATTTAAGAAAAGTCATTTGTATGTGAACAAACAGATGAAGGAAAATAGAAATAACTGATAATTCAATGTTTAACCTCGTTTTCTCTTTTTGGACTGGCTGGCACCCTCAGTTCTTTGGCTCACTCACTTTTTTACTATCAGTAGTTGAAATTATAATGCTTATAATTCTAGCAAGAAAATTTACAACTTTGTAATACAATAAACACTTTGCTTAAATGCTAAGTATTTTCTTTGCTTATAACTTCTTCTTGCAACAGTTAAAGACTATCAGGGTGTCCTTTGATTCAAAAAGGCTGAAGAACACCCCATGAAATGGCTGATTATGCCTTTTCAACTTCCCCATGCCCACATTTTCTGCCATCAGTGGTTCTCTGACCAACTGTAGCGAAGCGTTACCTGTACAAGTCCAGGCTGGGTCACAAAAGGCCATTCTGTCTGGGAGGTTTGCTCCCCAGGAGACTTACAGGGGTGAAGCCTTGCTTTTAAGTTTACCTGACCTTCATTTACCTATGGATTTACTTGGATAAACCCATTTAGATCACGAAAACAGCTTGCTCGTCCAGGCCTAAAAAGATCTTAGTGATTGCTTTGAGCATGTGGTTGTGTTATGTTGCTCTAATGTCCTCCCAGATAACTATGAACATCTTCATAACTGTTGTAAAAACAGCGATATGAATATTAATGATGCTGTGGGGAGAGCTGGGGCTGGTCTCCAGTGTTTATATTCTCCCGGGCAGCTGTCTCCAGGACCTCTCTCTGAAGGGCTGACACTCAGATGTCTTTTGAGAACCTGGCTTAGGAGATCATTTTGGAGGAGTTGCTGATTTTTCCCCAAACCCACCAATCGATAAAGAACAGAGTGTTCATAGCACATCGTGTTCAGGCTAGGTGTACACTTCCAATGAACTTATTGAGGAGGAAGAAACTGCAAACCCTGGTCAACACCTGGGATTGCAACCCACGTCTCTGGGGCTCCATCAAACCTGTCATACCCTGACTTGCTGCGTGCTCGAAAAAAACTACTCTCCCTTTACAATTTTTCTTTTTTTCCCCAACTGTGAGATCAGCATCTCTGGGCTTGAGGTACAAGAAGTAAGTCTCTTAGTACAAAGGCCCCAGAGGGTCTCTGCCTCCCTTCCTCCCTCTACGATCATCAGGGCTTGTGCTAGTGCCCAGGGAGGACGTTATGGGTCAACATCATTGTCACCCCTTTGCCTCGTAACCAGTTGTGATTAAAAACCAATTTCCAAGGATGGCACAGCCGTGCTCTTGCACCTCTTGGCATGGCAGAACTCGCGGATAATTTTGTTTCTACCGAGGTAGTATTTGACCTCTTGCCCCTGCTGACCGTGTGGCCCCTTTTAGGTATTAGCATCACGCTCCGGTTGGAGTGGCTGCCCCTCCACTATCGCTCACGTCCATCCACCCCTCGGCTCCCAGCACCCACCGACTCCCAGCATCTGTGCCACTTGCTTGGCCTCTTTTCCTTTATGCTGCTCCCCTCCACAGTCGTGTGACTGCTATTGTGTGGTCCTCACCGCACAAAAGCTAGCCTGACCTAATTTAAATCAGTGCTATTGAAGCCGTTCTTGTTTTATCTCTCAGCACAAGGGCTGTGCTCCCCATTTCAGAGGGAGCAGAAATGAATGGCTAATTGGGGGGGTATTGTGCGAGGCGGCCGTTGTCTCCCAGCCCTGATTGTCAGCTCTCCTGCTCCACAGTGCTCCGAGCTCCCCTCTCCGGGAGCAGCCGAGCAGGCTGTTTAGGGGAGCGGAGGGAGGAAAAGGGGAGAATGGGACTCGGCAGCCACCGCAGCGTGTCAGGCAAACAAAGCAGAGCATGGCCGCCTTCAGCGCACTGGTGAAAAGGCTGGCTGGGGGAGGGTTCCCTTGTTCAGAAAGGGCAGATGCTGGTGATAATAGGAGAGAATATCCATCCTTCACCTCCAAATAAGCCCCCTGCTTTCTTTTCCCTGGGTATTTATGTGACTGTCCTCGGGGAGGGGGGCGGCGAGGCGGAGGGGGCTCTCGCACGCGAGCAGTGCTGAGTCTTGGGAGCAGAGGAAGTGGGATAGGTCAGGGGCTGGAGGGGGGACTGAAATGCTGCCAGTCTCTTTGTCCTGTAGGGCAAAGTCTGAGCAGTCACTGACAATGGATCCTTGTAAAAAAACCAAGAATATCCCCGGAAGCCATTCCAGCAAGCGGCAACTGGCATAAAGAGGGAGCTTTGTCTGGGGCCTCAAAGCCAGAGTTGCCCACGTGAGGAGGATCTAGAGCCCCCGACCCACCTACACGATATGTCTCAAGGCTACCAGAGCTCAGTGAAGGACAACCACAATACTTTAAGTATGTCGGTTTGGGAGTTAACACCACACAATATCTTTCATCTAATTTCTGCTTCTGCCTTCCATAGGTACCTTCCAAGAGCTTCCTCCCTGGGGCTGTCTGGTCTGCAGCTCTCCTTTCTCCACCGATCACCAGACTTAGAGGGGTCTGTGGAAGAAAACAAAACCCGGAACATTTCAATCTTTCCATTGATGGTCTTGGGTCACTTACAGATCCACTTCCTCCTGCTCTAGGGAGAGGACTTTGCCCCCAGCTATCGATCAGGTTTGCCTCCAGCGCACTCCGCTGATGCACAGTGCAAAGGTTGTTGCCAGAGTCCTCTCCTGCGAGCTCTGCCAGCTGCAGGCAAAAAAAAGCACAACACCGGGATGTTTAACAGCAACGTGAAGCAAACAAGTCCCAAAGCTTCAGGTGTGCCAAGGCCTTTCATGTCATGTTCTAACCCTCATCGCAACTCAGATCAGAAAGTACTGAGAAGTCCTGGAGTTAAAGGACATGCAACAACCTCCTCTCTATCTCTTTTGGGCCCAAATCAAGAGATTAGGTACAGAAGTCTGAAATTAAAAGTAGGTTTTATTAAGTTTTATTAAAAACGAGGTTCTTTTCGCTTTCACCTGGGTTATGATTCATTTCTCCCTTCTAAGCTTTTCTCTGAAGCCAGCAGAGCATAAAACACGCTTCCACAAAACCAGCCAGGGAAAAATAACTCTTCACATTACCACCTGATTCCAACGGCTGGGTTTTTTTACAAAAAAAACCACCAACACACCGATTGCCATGGGCGTATGAGTTGTTTAACACCGCACTAAGATAAAAGAAGAGGCACTAGTGTATTCCTAGAACCATCTGGGATCAAGAGGGGCTTTACCCAAAACCTCAGTGATGGCTACAGCGTGATGCTGGCCTAGAGAAGCTTCATTTGGGAGGGAAAACTTCCCCTCAAGACCACCAAGGTCTTTTTGCTGAGAAAACAAACCAGTCCTTTTCCACCTCCTGCCCCTCGGGACTGGATCCTCTCCCTCAGGAGCAGCTCCACTCCCTCTTGGCCACTATTCTAACGACATCTGGTGGCAGCTGCTTTAGGAAGAAAAGATCTTTCCTGAAAAATAATAATAATAAAAAAAATCCTCTCCTTCACCTCCACCTGGCTTTCCAGC
>NW_009702400.1:0-582 GCF_000703405.1 Apaloderma vittatum
AAGAAGGAATGAAGAAAGGTCTGCTCCTTTCCGATATAGTTGCTGAGGCCAGACAGGTATCTCAGAACATCCCAAACAGCTCTCAAAACTCATATTTAGGCAAACAAACATAGTTTCTTAGTGAAAAGAGTCAGTGATGCTTGGCCGAGCAGATGCACGTGGCCACTTTAGGATGGGTCATCCTCTAGATTCCTTTGAAGACCCATTGATCAGAGTCAAGAGATGCATTTTTTTTCCCTCTAAATAGAGAGAAAGCTTACTTCATTAATTTAAACTGGACACTTGATACATGAACAGCCAATATGGTGAGCTGAACCTCACACTCCCAACTTGATGCATATTTTCCAGTTTAACATAATTATCCTTCATGTCTGTCACGCACATTTCACGTAGAAATGAGAAATAACATTGCCAGACTTTTTGTTATTATGAAGTACCTCCAGAAAAGTAGTCTGCTTCATGTGATTTTCGTCATCATCATCATGGCTAGGCTTCGCGAACGAAGATATGGGAAGGGGTCTACCCACACTTGCTTCGAAAGGCTAAAAGGGCTGATGTGGGACAGGCAAGTCCGTCTGCAAA
>NW_009702401.1:0-12644 GCF_000703405.1 Apaloderma vittatum
GGCTGGCACATACACAGGAGTCAGTCAGTGTTTTGCCTGTCTACTGGGTTTTCCCTGTTTACTGTGTCTGTTGTCACTTTTCCTGTGCACACTGCTGTCTTGGCTAGATTTGCCCTCTGGTAAAGGAAAACTTTGACCTGAATGGTCTTGTGTGTAAAGTCTGGGGTGAGTATTGGAACAAGACACGTAACTTTTCAGAGCGTAGCTGTGGCTGCAAAAAGCTAAAAACAAATATTGGGATTAGACTATGTGTGCAGCTTCACATTGGTACTTATGTGTATTCATTGTGATACTCTACTTGGTTGTCACTAAACTTTTTTTTTAGTCTCTGCTTGCGGTAGTGGACGGAGTGGACTGTGCTTGCATAATGGGTGGCGTATGTCGCTTTTTGATTTGCTGAGTATTGCCATATCTCGTTTACTTCGTAGTAGATGTCTCTTGAAGACACCACCCACTCTTTGCTTTTGGAACCTTGGACTTTGCAGTAGTAGGTAGTTGCCACAGCAATATTGTAATGTTTCTCAAGCACAAACTTATTCCACTGTAACGCAGACAGATCAACAGATGGTCTTTTTTATTTTCCGCTCCCTTCCTCTTACTTTAAAAATAGGGAAACTAGGATTAAGAAGAGAGCCAACATATGTCTTCAGTTGAACACAGAAATCTGAACTGAGTTGGTTGACTCTGTAATCAGATTTTATAGTATTATCTCATGCTTTGAATGCAGAGCTTCAGTGGCAGCTGTACTGTCTGGCTCCTCAGCAAACCAAGATGCAGTTTAGCAGTGTGAATACAAAGTTTGGTCAGCGTGTGGGCTGCAGCTGAAGAATGTGGTTTCAGTCCTTTGCCATCCCTGGCCATTGGTTACTGCTGCTCTCTTTGTAGTGGATTTACTGGTTGGATGGTTGCAGGGACAGTTGATCTCACAGTTTTATGGGAACGGCTTTCTGTCAGATGGAAGCCATTCTGGGAGTGTTTGCTGTGATATGAATTGAGAGCTGTTTCTCCTGCGCTAATGTAAACCAGTTGTGGGTTAAGTATAATATGAAACTCTACCTTGAGAAACCAAATCTCAAACTGGTCATTCAGAAAATGAGGGTTACACTTAACGCTTCTGAAAAGTTTAGATTAAAAAAAAAGAGGTAAGCCATGAGTAGGGAATATGTGGTAAGAGTGAGGGGAGTATATGTCTGCAAAGGAACTTTCCCATTTTTCCAGGGTCTTTTCTCCTTTCATGTCTTGCTGAAGAGCTTCTGTGCTGAAAAATGGAAGTCTCTTACAAAACCTTATTTAGACCTCAGAGGCTGGTCCAATACGTGCACTCAGTGAGGCAGGAATCTTGAAGGAAAAACAATACAGTGTCTTACTGTAAAAGCCACACTGAAATTGTGGAGGGAAACCTTGATTCTGGTATGTTCCAACTCCTCAGTCTTTCAAGTTTTGCTTTCATGGAGTTCCCTATCCTTCTCACAAAAGCAATCTGAAAAGAAAATTGGAAGTGTAATGAGGTGACACCTTCACATTTGCCTGTTTTTTTTGTAGTGTTAGGGTTACTTGACCTCGCAAATCCTTCCTCCAGTTTCTCAAGTGGCAGGCTGTCATGTCTTTCATCTGTTCTTGCTGAGTCCCAATTCTTCAGCAGCTATTCTTCATAATGCCAGCCTAGACTCTTAATCACCTGAACTGTTTCAGATGCAAATCCGCTTATCTTTCTGTTGGACAAGACTCTCCCTGTAGAGTTTTTATCTCTTAATTTTTGTTTAGACAGTCTCACTGATGTTCTTTCTTTTTTCTCACTTGCCCTGTCCTTCAGTGTGCTGCTGCCCCTCACTCCTGTCTGCTTTGCGAAAACATACATTTTCCTTTTGTTGGCTGCTTCTTCCAGCTTCTTGGGACATGCAGAGTCTTTTTCTCAGTTCATACTTTCCTCCTACCTGGCTGTTGTTTACAAATGATCTTTGTTCTCCCCCGTCTGTCTTTCTTTCTTTCTTTCTTTCTTTCTCTTCTCCACTTAGTTTTTGTTCAAAGTTGTCCCCTCCTTGTTACCTTGTCTCTTCAGGTTATGGTGCTGAGAACACACGTGCAAGATTCTTCATGTTTTGTATGTGGTATTAAGTTCCATAATCGGGTTTAATGTTTTATTAGCTGTGGACTGAGGAAAGCTTGCTTGTTTGCATTGCATATGGGGGGTTTGGTCCGCACTTGAAGCTAAGAGAGGGATAAAAGGAGCCTTTAGAGAGTTGACTTTTTTGAAACAGGTCTACACTGAATGTGGGCAAAGGCTTGCAGTTTGATTACATGACTTTTTATTGACCTGGCCAAAAAGTAAATTTATTCTGAAAGATAATTCTGTGTTTAGAAAGTTTGTTGTTGCTGCGGCAGCATACAGTGAAATGTGAGAGAACAATGTTAGCAGACATCTTAAAACACAGACGTTTCTTCTTTTTTCTTAGCTTTTTTGCTTAAGTCAACTAGTTTGCTTGTGAACTTGTTCTACTATAATAAACGTCATTTGATTTGTTTGTTATGAAGGTTTCCTACATGCTTAGGACTTCAAAACTGGGGGAGTCCTTACCTGTCAATACAAAATTAATTGCTCCACTAGATTCACACACTATCATTTTGTGAGATTGAGAAAATGAATTTACCTTTAATCTGATAGCAGGCTTGCCTTTTGGATCCCATCTCCCACGGCCCTCCCTGGGGATTCTTTGAAACAAAGCTGTTGTTTTCATCTTGAGACTTTTAAACATGCCTTTCCAAGTTTTTTTATCTGTGATAATAAACTCCCATGCCTCTTAAGGGTTTTTTTGGGGAGAGCATCCTTTGGTATAATACCTGCTATTCACATTATTGTAGGTATCGAGGGAGCAGATACTGCTTTCATTCCAGTGGTTCTGAAAGGTATTGCTTAATCTCAAGTGCTTTTGCATCGAGCTTATGGTGTTTTTTATTTTTATGGTTGAAAGAAATCTGCGTCTCTCTGTTCTTCTCTTTTTATGGCAGCTTCAGAGGTGCCATGAAGGCCAAATGAATAGACTGCCCAGTGAGTCTATATAAAGCGGTTATTGTGGATCACCACACTTTGCTTGTAGAAAGGGATTTACTTTTTCTTGAAAATGATCAAGTCTTATAAAATTAGTTTTTGAATCATGGAAGTGTTTCTATAAACTACTACTCATAGTTCTGGAGTGCTTTAATAGCTGAATGATAGGTGGTTTTGTATTCCTTCACCAAATCGGTGAAGCGATGGGTCTAGTTGTAGTCAGAAGTGTCAAAAGACAATGAAACACCCAGACTTTTACAGGAGAACAAGAAATAAAACACAACCAAGCCATTAATTTCTCTTGCTAAATCAAAGACAAAATAATAACAGGCAGTGTAGGTACTGACGAGTACACCCAGACCATATATTCAAACAGGAATGGAGTTACTTTGATTTCCTGAAATCCTGTTAGTTGCATTAAACTTGTAATGGTTGTCGCAGATCAAGATTTAACTGTTCAAAGTAACTGGAGTTTATTACTGTTATATATGAAATGAACATACAGATCCGGTGTTAGTGTGTGATTGCTATTTTTTCTTCCTTTTAACTTTTGCATGGTCAGTATGATAATGATGATACTCAAATATAAATGTTAATTGTGAAGTACCAGAAAATATGCTGTATGGCCCTTCAAATCTATTAGGAAGACCCTCTTTGGTGTTTGAAGGTATAAATGTCCTTTTACACATAAGAGCTTACGTGAAATGCTTCGTATGGCCACTGATGCGATTTTAACACGGATAAAAATGCTGAGAATCCTCTGTTCAGTTTGATCTGCTCTTGCAGAGACAGAAGCAGTAGATAAAATATGAAAAAAACAGTGGTTTTTTTTTCAAAGAAAATTCTTTATGTCTAAGTAATTAATTCCCCATCAGTTTGGTAATCTTGCTTTTAGGTTTCGCTATAGTTACTCTTATCTAGTGTTGGTATTGATTTTTAACATCAATTTCTCCAGTCTCCACAGAGGGAACCATCTACAGCCGGCAATTGTTCAGATCAAGTATTAGCATTATGTGTTTGAATTCAGAAGATAATTGCATCTCTTGCAAATTGCCCAATGGCTGTTTCAGCTTGAAACGTTTAGAAATACATTTTAGTTTCTCGTAATTATAATGTTTTAGTCAGACAGCAATCTAAACTTAGGATAGCTCTTTGGCAGTGATATGCTTGTTTTTCTAAAAGGAGTATGGTTTCTGTGGTTAAATTTTCCTTTCATTTAAATACAGATTTTAATCAGCGTAGGCCAAACTTTTCCAACCATGTTTAAAATTAACTCAAGCCACGTTCTAAAAAATGTGTTCTCCTAGTGTAATTTAACTTACGTGGAAAAATGTATGCAGAAATATATGTTTTTAAGCTGATTAACACTTTTGAAGTGCTCTTACAAATTATTTGCGAAAAACATTTATAGACTGTCTCATATATGACTTGATACTAGAGTCTTTGTAATTAATACCACTGAAAGCTCTTCATGCTGTGCTTCTGAAATTTGAAAGGTAGTTGTTCGGAAAGAAACAGCAAATTCCACTCATCAAGCAGCTAAGTGGCACAGCATGAAAGCAGAGTAAAATGCTTGCTGTTTCTCCAGACTTCCATTCAAGCGTTGTTTTGGAAATTGCTGAAGTTTTCAGTGGTCATCTTGTACTTCTCTAGGCAGGGTATAGAATCATAGAATAATTTCAGCTGGAAGAGACCTTGAAGATCGTCAAGACCTGTTTTCAGTTGGTAAGTTGAAGTTGTGAATAGATGTAGAGCAAGTGTTAAGCTTTATGTAAAGGATGTTCAGCATTGTATGTATTCCTAAATAGAAGTGGGAACAGATCTGAATTGAATCTGTTGAATAGCTATTAAAACTCCAGGATTTTCTGTGAAATAGTTGGTAGTTTCAGTTTCTAGAAAAGTATTAAAATAACAAAACAAAGAAACTATGCAGGAAGACTGTCAAAAGTGTTACCAGTCTTGTATCTTGCTTTTTACCCAAATGCGGGGGAAAAAAAGGTATTTGGTATACCCAGGAAGTTTTTTAGTTGGCAGAGTGTTTAGAGATTGAAGGAGTGAATCCATCAGCTGATTTCTCTTCAGATAAACCATTTCTACTGGTCGTAGGTAGGGCAAGTTGCTTTCACAGAGAAATGTGAGGGTAAATGTCATTAGATTTCCACTACATGGAATGCAATGTGTTTTTATGTGAAATATGCTGATTAGTTTTGACTCACTGTTTCTTTATGGAAAATGATGTAGCAGAGAAATATTGTCCTGGTTTGGAAGTGGAATTGTGAGAAATATGACAGTTTTTCAGGTGCTTTATTATTCACCTAGTGGAAGGACTGTCTCCTATTTTTTAATTCTTAATCTTACAGGAATTGTGCATTCATTCAGCTAATCAGTTCCATTTGCTATCAATATCATGTTTCTTACCGTGATTTTTAGTGATCTGCTAGAATATAAAGAACGTTGGTTTTTAAAAAGCTGGTAATACTATAGCAATAGTCATCAGTAACAAGTTTGTCAGTGACTGGTAAATCTCACCTTTTGTTGCAGCTTGTGCTATTTAGTTAAACTGAAATAGAAGAAACACTTTTTAGTTTCACTCTGATTTTTCTCGCAAACATGACTAACTCTTACCCAGAATTCGTGTGTTACAGTGGGAATTCATCAAGCGTCCAACTCCTGAATAGCATTTAGATGTTTCGTGCTCATTGAAAACCAACTTTAAACTCTTCTGGTAAGATGAAGGCAGGAGACAGTGGTGGCCACATCCTGATCTGTGGAAATTAACTTTTCAAAGCAAACCAAACTGTAAACTGGCGTTCAGGCTGTGGATACAACTATGAGCTCACTCCTAGTTCTGCTGTGTAAATCTTTTAGGTTGTGTACCAGTTGGAGTTGAGGGCCATGTGCTCCAGGGAAGTCATCACTAGGTGCTTTAACAAAGCCAAGGAAAACTACAGAAGATGTCTCAAAGAACAAATCAGGTAGAAGAAATAATTGCCTGTTAGGTCTCTGTTGGGAGTCAGTCCATTTATTTTTTTATTTGGAACTATCCACTCATGACAAACCTCTTTCTCTTGAGTACAGTGTTGCGGAAAGTGTGAGGTAGTGCACTCCTGCCGAGGTTATTGAGCCACTCTGTAGAGTCTGGTAAGGTAAAGCTAATCCTTTCCTTTGAGCCTCTTAGACAGTACCTTTCTTCTGGTCTTTCCTCTTCGGTGTGAAAACACCACTAAATCTGTCAAACTAGTGAATTCCCTTAAAAAGAAAACAGTTTTAGCAATTTCTCTCAAGGTCTCTTACCCAGGTCAGTAGATTTATCGTTAGGACAAGTGAAAATGATGCCCTGCCAGTGAATTAATTATGTGTAGTTCATCATCAGAAAGTGAAAACAGTTAATGTTCTCTGGGAATTGGAATGCATTTCACATTTAGAAAGGGAGTGTTTGGTTTAGTTGAATCTCTTTTAAATAATTGCAAACTGTCTAGGAAGATGGAATGTATTGTACTGAGTATGTTTGAAATTTTAAAACTTCAGGGATAGACTAGTTTAGAGAAGGATCATTCTTACTGTGTTTTGTGATGTCTCCATGAGATGGTTAGATTTTGCTCTAGAGTTTCCTTAGAAAAATACTTGTGTGTCAGCCTGATTTACAAGAAATGTTTTGTAGACTCATCTCTTTCTAACCATTGCAAGTGACAAGGAATGTGTGTCTCCCAGAACAGTGGCTTTGCTCAGATGTGTGGGGTTTTTATTAGGAACATCAGGTTTAAATTTTCACTTGAATACCAAGTTTTAAATAAAATCATGACAGTTATCCACTACTTCCAGTGCCTGCGTGGGTCTACTATTCATTACAAAGTGGGTGCTTTGTTATTTTGTCATAAGTAGTTGTATCTTTAGATCCCGATTTCCAAAATTTACTCAGAATAGTAATTTTTCTGAAAATTTTCTTTGCAGAACATTTCTTTGCTTGCATTGTAATGAGGGTAAGCATTGTACTTATTGTATCTCAGTCCTACTCTAAAGAAGGAATCTTGATCTCTCTTGTAAATATTGAGAAGCATTTAGTTGTGCATCTCTGTTAGTTGCAGAGTTAGATGATGAACAGTGTCAGCTCCATTGAGCAAAAAACCCCAAACCTACTCACTTACAGACAATGCTTGAACTGAATAACACATCTTATTTAGATTTTGAGAGTAAGTAAAAGAGCTGGGTGTTTCTCATGTCTGCCACCTTAATAGTTTCTGAGTGACAAATGCCTGCAAAGGTGTCAAGGGCTAAACAACTCTATTTTTTTGTGTGTTCTTGTTATGGTAGGTCATTGAAGGACCTTGAGAGATGACTAATCTGTAAAACTCAAAGGCTCTGTAGTTATGGTAGTATGGAAATTAATACAGGCAGCAGCAAATGTGGCTTGAGATATTGCTAAAATGATTGTTGATAACACAGGAATATGCATTATCTTCTGTCTAAATAGTTTAAGTTAGTGGTTTTTTTTTTTGTTTAAGTAATTGCAGTAGGCTGGTCTATTGAGGAACAATATGACATGATCCACGGCACCCTTGTGCAGTAGGATATATTTGAAAATATACTAAAAGCAGTTATTTTTAGTTAAAGAAGGAGCTTTATGATAATTTTAGAGGATTTAGTAAGCTTTGATTGTGCCAGGCACTTTTAGGATTTTTCTTATGGTCTGTCTTCTCTCTGTGCCGTTGCAGCTTGGCAAGCCGTCGGTCTTCCGCAACACCACCAGGCCCCTCAAGTGGCTCTAACAAAGGCTCGCTTCTCTTTTCTTAAGGGAAGGGTTAAATTATTCCCATGTTGCCTGTGGTCCCAAGTGTATTCAGATTCTTGTTCATTTTACGTGTAGACAATGGCAAATAGAGGTGACAAGTAGAGCTGGTTTTTATTTTTTAACTTTATGTAAGACAAAGATAACAATCTGTTAAACTAGCGTCGCAGATATTGTCCATAGCTTTGTTATCCTTAGTGCTGGGCATGCAGAGTTGAGCTTGCTTTCAGAACAAAAGGTATCTCTGTGAGCAGAATACTAAAATGAGTTTGCATGTAGGAAAGATAGATTACGTTTCCTGTCTCCATCTCTCTCTGCGTCTTGGAATACAGAATTAGCCGAAAAAAGGCATATTCGGCACAGGCTTTTGTTGAAGTTTGGAAATATGTCATTTATTCATAAATGTAAAATAAGCAAACCTCAATGTCTCGGGAAACTGGTTGCTTTGGATTTCAGTGCAAGGTGTTGCATATGTACAGTATTAGCAGAGATGATAATGTTTACTAGAAGTATCACAAAATGACATATTGGCTAGGAGATAGCCAAAAAAAAAAAAAAAAAGGGAAAATAGTAGTTACAAAATATTTTTGTATGTAGAGTTCCACAGGCTGCAGAATATTTTTAAATGAATTTTTGCAGCAATACTGAAAATGATCTAAACTGACAGAAGAGTACTATTTTAATGAATGCTTACAGCATGACAAGAGGAGGGAGAAATTATCAGCAGGTATTTCTTTGTCGTGTTAAGACTGCTGTTACTGCTGTAGCTCTCCAGCCATTTAGTTAAGGCTTTGCAACCTTGACAGGGAATATGTATTACAGACTGTAGAGCAAGTACATTTGTTTGGCCTCAGCATCCTGTAAAGATGCTGTTTCCCCGGAGTTTTGCATGCGGGACCTTAGTTCTTCTGAATGCAGCTGGCGCAAGGCTCCCAGCTCTTAAGAACTTGGGGTTTGGTGTTGGTATGGAAGAGTGGCCTGCCCTTGGGAATTGCGTCTTCTGAGACCTCAGTGTCTGTCCTTTTCTTGAGAAGGGTTTGTAGTGTGCTCTTCTGACAATTTCAATGTCTTCAATGACTTTAATATTTAGAGTCAAGTTACCAAGAACTTTGATTTCTGCTTTGTGTGGTTTTATATAGATGATTTTCTTCTTCACATCTCTGCCCTAAGCTGAACCTTATTAACAGCTGTCAGATTTCCACAAGGCTTGTACTGAAGAGCTAGAACACAGAATTTGAAGTTCATGTTGGAATGAGATCTGGAGAAAAGCAAAGTTGTGGGCAAGTAATTTTCCTTGTTCCCGATGTTGAGCTTCAGCCACGTTAATAATATTTCTACGAAAATATTATTGGGCTAATTTAAAGCAAAACTCCAGAACTGCTATATCCCCACATGGCATGAAACATTCCTGCCTTTTTTTTTTTTCCTGGTATATTAACTTCTTACACAGAAAGGAAATGAATTTTAGAAAGAATGTTATACATAAACCATTTGGTATTTCCTTAACAGAGTGTCTCAGCTGTCAAGAAAGATGCAGCCAATGTTGAGTTATATTAAAAACATTGTAAAGGAAATACTTGTCAAGGAAAAGTAGATTAATTAAAACATTTTAACTATTTTTGCTCTGGAAGGAGGTTAAGGAAGTTCTATGTAAGCCTCTTCTAAATATGACCATTATTAAAACCCACCAGTTAGGTTTTTTTCAGATGGAAGTTGACTTAGATAAGTTGAAATAGATAAGTTGATCCTTAATGTAGAATAAATAAATTTTCTATATGCAATGTACCTAGAAGAGAGAAAAAAGAAGAAGAAAAAAAAAGACTTGGAATTACCTTCAAAATTCTGTAAGCTTGCTTTCCTTGATTCTTATAGATGGACAGAATTTATATCTAAAAGAAAATAATTTGATTTAGGATTTTCATATTAACTGTATTTGAAAATTAGTTCTTTTATGAGCAAGTAATAGCACTAAGGAGGAGTTATTTTGCTTCTGTAGAAGAAAATAGTGAAGCGCACATAGAAAAGATAACCTGGATCAGGCATGTGAAATGTTCAATATGGTAGGATTTATTCTTTCTTTAATCTGGTCTAGCCTGCTGGCTTTGAGTTGTATACTGACTGTGTGTTTGTACTGTAATGGTTTGAAACATAAGCTTTTGGTTTAATTGCCACTTTACTCTTTTTCCCATTAATCTGTTGATGTAATCAGATCTACACTGAAATGTAGCAAATACAGAAATAACTATGTCTGTTACCTTTCTAGATAATACACCTTTATTTATTGAAGTTGAAGGGGATGATTAGATATTAAGGTTATGTGACCTATCAAAATGTTGAATTTCTTTGTTTTTATTAAAGTGTAAGTGTTGTATATGGGAATGCTAGATCTTTGTCCGTTTAAGATGTCCTTCCTTTTCATTCTAATTATTTCCTGGAAATTCATGAAGATCAGAGCGTTTTCTTTTGTTCCTTGAACATACTAAAATTACATGTCTCAAGTTACATGATTGCTATTAGAGATAAGGAGCTGTTGTTCCCCAGCCTGTGATCTTAGACTTCGTTAAAATACCAACAGAAACATAAGTACGAAATGATATATGTGCTAAGTGTTTTAGTGTCACACACATCTCCATATTTGAATTGACAGTCTGTTAACACATTACCTTTTTTCTCCTTAGGATAAGTTACTGCTGGAGATAGGCTGTATTGTAGGAATGCCTTAAAAATTTGAGGAATGCAATCTGTAGAACTGATTTTACTTGTTGCACATGCTTGGTGTTGTACACTGAACTGAATAAAGGCTTGATGCTGATGATCTGAAGTTTCTTCAGTTAAATGCCACTTTGAAGTACTGGACTTGGCTTTTTGCTTGATAAACAAGACATATAATGTTGTTATAAACAAGAACTAATTATGATCCTTGTGTTGAATAGTAAGGTTTCAAGTTGGACACCCATAAAATAAAGAATGCAAAGCTTTCACAGCTGCAACTGAAGCTAACAGCAACTGTGAATTGTGCTTGTGATGTACTGCACGGTGACGTATATCCTGAAAAAAGAAAATGGTCTGGGAACATTCCAGATTAGGCAGGTACAATTCATATACTTTGTGATGTGGATCTTGAGTTATAAAAACATAAATAGGATCTATTGTGAAAATAAATTACTGGCATATAACACTTTTGGATAGTAGTATAATGAGCATAATAAGGAAGAAAAAGTAAAAAAAGAAGGGGAGGGTGTTTGTCCTAGCATTTCAATAGTTTAGGCTAATTCTAGCACTGTAATAGGAGAAGGAGAAAAATAAATACAAAGTAATTTCTCCCTTGCTGTCAAAGTGTGTGGTTGGATGTGGCAGTGTTCCTATCTGAATAAACAAATAAACCATCCAGGAAGGAACAGCCTTAATTCTGCTGTTCTATAATTTCTGTATGTCCAATTGTGCAACCTCAGTATCCCAAATGTTTTTTGAGTGTAGCATGCAGGTGACAATTCACTAACAGCGTGCTGAGCGGTGCGGAACACCCCACTTTTAGCTGTGAGTGTAGCAAACTAATTATGCTGTGAATGACCCCTTACTATAGGTGTTCTGCCTCATGTAAATTCTGATGTGGCTTTTCAGGCTGAAACTAGCTGTTGTACGTTAGTCTTCCCCAGAATCACTTCATCTGTAGTCTGAAACTGTGCTTTACCAGCAATCTGTTATCATATGCAAAATGAAAGATAACTGAGATCAATGCTGACTCCAAAGAGAAGTACGTAGACTAGAATTCCTCAATATAGTCCACTCGTCACGTCAGGGCTAGAAAAAACTCTGTCGGTATTTCAAATGATTCTACAGAGAAGTTAACAATTGTAAGTGATTCTATGGTTTGACTAATTATGCAGATCCTACTTTATACCTCTCAAATCCTGCTTTTGTCCAGAGTGAAATAGTTCTTTGTGTATTTACAAATGCATGATTGAGCATATGGTTATTCTTCCAAAGAGAAGGAAGAGGAAAATAGCTTCTTCTAATCTGTCAATTCCAGTTTTGAAATTTTCTTTATAGTAACTCTTGTGAAAATTGTATTAGCCATCTAGGACGGTTTTTTTTCAGTTTTACTCTGATGCCTCTGCAGTCAAGATGAAGGATGTTTATTGGGATGCCTTTCTTCTGAGGAATTAATTTGGAGCTACTGTACATTGATTGACTTTTACTGTCTAATTGGTGATAGACAGGTTTGCTGAATCTTTGATGGCTTTCACAGTCAAGTTAGGCCTAAAAATGCACTTGAAGTTAGTTGTTCTAAATATATCCTAGTCTATGATACTTAGGAAGAGACAAAGTTTATTTGATGAACTGACAGACCTCTTTGCAGGTGGATAACTGGGAGAGATGCATTTTGAATGAGGTGTGAAGCTTGGAGTTTTAGATTTGTCCTAGTTAACCTTATCTGATGGTCAGTTAAATCTTTTCTTCAGCTGTTGATCGAGCACAGAGTAATCATAGTTACAGACGTATTATTATGAATTACAATTAATATCCTGAATTTCTTGCCAGTGAGAAGTAATAATTCCTCTACACACTTTTAAAGCAGAAACTTTGCGGGGTGTGGAGAAGTTATCACTACAAAGTGTGTTTCTGTTATCTGCCCTTCATAATAGGAGGCGACTAAATTATATTAGCAAAATGTGTAACAACTTTAGCAAAATTGCAAGTTGTAGATCTTTAAGAGGGCATCTTGCAGCTGAATTGAGCTGATTGTTAATGAATAGAAAAAACTGCTTTTCAGTTTAAAAGGAGTTCCTCAGGTTCTGTTCTGGGTCCAGT
>NW_009702402.1:0-2424 GCF_000703405.1 Apaloderma vittatum
CAGCGCGTGGTAACGCGTGTTTAGCCTGTGATAACGCGTGTTTAGCGCGTGGTAACGCGTGTTTAGCCTGTGATAACGCGTGTTTAGCGCGTGGTAACGTGTGCAGAGCGACGGCATCGCTGGGGAGGCCGGGGAGCACAAGGGCCGCTTTCCCACACCGGTGGGGACCCGAGCCCAATCTCCAAATTCTTCCCACAGGGTTGAAGGTTTAGCAAGGGAAAGGCTGGGCTTTACCAAGCCAAGCAGCTCACGTAGAGGAGCTGGAAATGCCTTTGGCTGGGTGGGCGAGGGATGAGGCTCCCGCGCCGCAGCCTCTCCCCTCGCCAGAGCGGAGCCAGGATTGCAGCGGGGGGAGGCCAGGGCTGCTCCAAATGTAGATGTTTTAATTCTCAACGCTCGCAGCTGCACTTAAGGCAAGAGAGGCAGGGAAGCCATGCACAGGGGTAACCATGGCAACTTCACGGAAGTTAAATAAAAACTTCTTTAAAAAAAGATAACGAGGTCCCTGAATCATGCTTTATCAGCTATGTTGCTATAAAGATCGAGATACAGCCAGCTCAGGATTCCTAATTACTTCTGCAATATACTGTAGATAGCTTTATTTAAAAAAAAATAAATAAATCTGGCTATGCGTATAATTATTTAGGCCTCTCTCCATACCACGATTTGCATATCCCATGAAGCACCTTCCCAGGCGGATCTGCCTGCAAGAGCCCTCCCGAGCCACCCCTGCGGGCTCGCAGCTCTGGGGGCTCCCACGGCTGCACCCCAAGCTCTGCTCTGGCCCAGGGAGGGGGCACGGGGAGAGAAATTCCTTCGCTTGCCCAGGAGCCAAAGCTCATGTTGTGTGAGAGCTCCAATCCCCGTTTCCCACAAAAGGGGCTCTCAGCTAACCCCAGTAACAACGGGGGAGCAAACAGACCTCCACAGCCCGCAAAGGGACAACTCTTGGTTGCACCCAACGGCACCGAGCCCACCCGGCACCACAGAGCCACGTTGTCTGGGGAAGTTTCAGCCTCACTGGCCAGTTCCAAAGACATCACACGGAGCACAGGGACGCCGGGTCTTCTGCTCATGAGAAGGATGCACCACAGGCAGGTTTAAAGACTCCTTCGTATTCTTTATCTTCACCGCTCATGGGAAGGCTAAGTGAATTGTATGGATTGTTTACTATGTTATTAAACTCATTTAATTTAAGATGATTCTGAATGGAAATTAGAATTCAATTAAAACATGGGGGGAAAAGTCAGCATTTTGAAGCAGATTATTAAGTAAAGCTATATTAAACCCATTGGAAGCGTAAGCATCTAGGAACAAGTGCTATATTTAAAAGTTGATCTATTCGGCAAAGGAAGTATCATCTGCAGTCCAGGAATTGAGAAACCAGTTATCAAGGTCAAGATTTTATCAGTACGTCTCAGGTTCTCACATCTATGTTTTACCCAGAGCTTGATTAAGAGTTTAGAAATCTGGAAAACTCTCCCTTTTTCTCTGGCTCCCTGCTTTAGAATTAATTGTTTATCGATCCAACAAGAGGAAAATATTCTCTCCCAGCTGGGGAGGAGGTGAGCCTGTTGTCAAAAGTTGTTTTATCACTTCCGTAAATTCTAGTCGCGTTGTTTTCCCCAGGTTTGAAAACCCCAGATCTCCAAGCACACGTCCTGCTCGCCGATGCCTCGGGATGGTTTTATCCATTGCAGACCTCGGGCCATTGCCCAGCTCCCAGTTTTAAGAAACTCTGAACCCACGAGATGGCCCAAAGCGAGCGTCAGCCGTCCCGCTCTCACCCCCGTGACCCACACACCAGGCACCGTGGCTGGAAATGAAATAAATACCAGCTGCCCTGCCACGCGGCCAGAGGAACAGAGCGAGGGAGAAACCCCAGCCCGAAGGGGAGCTCTGGCCAGCAGAGCTGGTGGTACCGCGAGGTGGGGGCGACACAAAGCAGGGTTTAAAACTGCACCAATACCACTGCATCACCAAGACACGCCAGCAGCCTCGGGCCAAAATCAGGAGATGTCAACGAGGGAACAGGACCAAAGCTGCCCAGCAAAGCCTGGGACCGGAGCGAGCTGCTGGCAGCGAGGGGCAGGGAGGGTGGGGGAACACATGTATGCATCAGGTAATTAAACAGGAAAAGGGATCCCATGCTCACCTCTACCCATTAGAAATTCAGTCGTGTCTAGTCTGGAAGACACAATAACGCCTGGAGCATCTGAGCGCGAGCTGAGCAAAGGAGGGAGCTAGCTTTAGATTGGTTTATTAAAAATAAAGGTTTTTTTTAAAAAAAAATTAATCTCAATAACCAATGACATAACAGAGGAGAAAATTTTGCCTCCTCGTCTGGTATCTCAGCCTGTCAATTAATTTGCAAGAATGCACATCCTGAAATACCTCAAACGATTCCAGTAGAAAACCCTGGAA
>NW_009702402.1:2630-3512 GCF_000703405.1 Apaloderma vittatum
GGGGTGTGGTGGGGAAGGGGGGGGGCCGGGGCGCCCGGGAGCCGGTACATGGGAGGCCTGTCAGCAAACACGCTTGGAAACATCTCCTTTCCACTTCATTGTATTCATTGCCAACAAGCAAAAGGCGTTCAGACCCATTTGAAAGCAAGCTGCTCTGCAGGTCACCTTTCAAACCCAGCGGAGACACTGACTCACTCCACAACCTCAGGAGAGGCACCTCAGCCTCCTCCACTTCCTCACTCCAGATGTGCAAAAGGACAGCTGTTGCCAACCAACCTGGCCCCAGCGCTTCTGCAGGCTCCTGGCACCGATGCCCCACGGCCCCGGCCCCCCTGCCTCCAGCCATGAGGGGCCATGGCTGCTCCACCTCAACCTCAAACCTCACCGTCAGCTCCCCTTCCTCCTCCACGGTTGTTTGAAAAGAGCAAATCAGTCATAAAAACTAATTATTCAGTGTATTCTCACCCCATAAGACTGTAAATTAAAAGAAAACTCAAATAAATTAAGGAACTTCCCTCATGCCTTTTGTTATCTCAATAACCTTCAGAGGCATTTATCTACCGTCAGCTGATCCATTTGAAAAATTGTGATGACAAACTAATTTAGTAAATGCACACATTAAAATCCTTTATTTATACACTGAACGAGCAGATACAGCCCATGCCGCACGAGCTGCTCGAGACACAAGTCCGACGGAGACCCTTGCATCCCCATCAAGCGGCTGAAACCAGCCGGAGTTCGCTCCGGCCTCCCGGCCTCGCTCCCGCACTCCTCACTGGCCGGGGGGACCTGGGCATCCCCCTCGGGTGTCGTGGAAAATGAGCTAAACCCAGAGCCGCACAGGACAGGGAAGCACCAGCAACCAGCAGCAGCACAGAGAGA
>NW_009702402.1:3532-4026 GCF_000703405.1 Apaloderma vittatum
CCTGTCCCATCCCACCGCCGGGGACCTGGGATGAAGGATGATGTGTTGTAGCGAGGGGAGGTGGAGCAATAAGTGCAACTGGGAAAGCAAGGAAGGCGGGGAAAATCCCAGCCCTTGTCATAAGGGGCCTGTGTGAGTGGGCAACATATTGAGTGCATGCAACTGGCCAGGTTTGGGAAAGGAAAGCTGGAGGAGATGGTTTTCCAAAGGCAGCGTCACACAGAGTAAGGGGCAGCACCCAAAAACCTGCCCCAAGAGGTGCCCCTCGC
Organism: Apaloderma vittatum; assembly: GCF_000703405.1. Lineage (NCBI taxonomy): Eukaryota > Metazoa > Chordata > Aves > Trogoniformes > Trogonidae > Apaloderma > Apaloderma vittatum. The sequence goes on from NW_009702402.1 coordinate 3,802, forward strand.
TTGGAACGGCAGGAAAGGAAGGGACAGGGCAGCAGCAGCCCTGCGCCGAGCACAGGGGTGTTGTGAGAGACCCTGGCCCTGCGCCGAGCAGGCTCCCAGGGAGATGTTCGTCAGCAACCGCTTCTCCAGCATCTTCCATTCCCAGCACCTCTCCCTATGTGGCTCCTGAACTGGAGGAAGGAGAAAGAGCCGCAACAACAGCTCAGGGGTTTCCTAGCCCCATCC
>NW_009702402.1:4307-4916 GCF_000703405.1 Apaloderma vittatum
AGAGGATCCCACAGCCGTGCCACAGAAGCTGCCACCTTAACGCTGGTAAAGGTTTACCCAGCGCCGCAGCAGAGCGTTCGCATGCTCTTGTGCCAAGGCTTTCTGTGCGCTGAGCAATCCCACAGACCACTTCAAAGCTGGGGGGGGAACTCCTCCCGTATTTTCTGTGAAACAACAAGCAGAGCTTTGCCACCGCTCCCCAGAGCCAAGAACAAGTTCCCAGCGACTGGCCAGCCCTGGCCAGTCCTGCCAGCTCCGACGCACTGCAATCATCTCTCCACAAAAATTATCAAGTCCAGGCTCTTTCTCCATCTATTATCCAGGAAAACAGCCATCATTTCTTGCTTTGTGTGGCTTTATCATGCCTCAACCGTTTTAGCCTGAAGCCAGGAAGCTCTTTGGGGAACAGAGTGCCTTCACCCACGTAGGCAAAGCACCCAGCACAGCGAGGCCTCCAGCCCCTGGGTACCACTGGAATAAAAATGACGGGGGCAGGGGAACACACCCCGCAAGCACTGCGAGAGGAACCGTGAGCCCCCCACATCCCAGAGAATGCCAGGCAGAATGAGCAGAAGGAAAAGAGCCCAGTATTCCCCGACCTCACAGCCT
>NW_009702403.1:0-202 GCF_000703405.1 Apaloderma vittatum
GCCCCCCACAGGGAAGCACTGTGAGGGTACACCTCTCCTCACCCACCTCTGCTGCCGGGAAAAAGCTGTATTTTGCCCCAAACTCTCCCTCTTGAGGGTTGCTTTGGACACCTCTGGGTGCGAGTGCTTGGCCAGCACCTCTCGCTCTGAGGAAGTAACAACTACAGGACCACTGAGTGCTTTCAAGCCCCCCTCCCTCCTG
>NW_009702403.1:736-5705 GCF_000703405.1 Apaloderma vittatum
GGCCCAGAGCCAGGCTCTTTCCGTGATCAGCCCCGGCCCCGAGGGGAACTAAAGAAAATCTGACCAGGAACTCAGCAAGCGAAAGCCCTGGCGACTTCACGGAGCTGCACCCGACCCTGCAAACCACAAACAGGCGATAAACTGGGGGAGGGTGGGGGAGAGCCCCCCCTCCCCACCACAGCCATGCTGAGCCCCCCGAGCCCCCAGCCCAGCTGGGGACCAGCCGCACCAAACACACTCTCACTCAGCCCACACACGTTTCCATTCACCCCCCATCCCATTTCTGCGCAGGGCTTCGGCATCTGAAGCGTTTTAAGTCTGTAAATTGATTTTCCTGGGAAGATGTGGAGCTTTTCCCAGAGCTGCTTCCAGCCTCATCTTATCCCCCTCACTTTCTTCTGCAGCCTGAGGCTGGCTCCAGCACAGGCTCGTCAGCCCCCCTGTGGTTTCGGGTCTCTTTCGTCCGTGGAAAACTTGGCAAGTGTCATCACAGGGGTCTGGAGAACCAGCTGCCTTTTTGGGAGGCAAAAAGAAGCCACCTGGAGGAAGGAGCAGTTTCAGAACTCAGCTCAGACCTGCCTGTTCCACCAGGGGCCTCGAACCAAGCTGGCAGAGCGATTATTTCAGACAGAAAGGCAGAAAGAACCCCACAGACATTCACATGAAGCCGCTTATCACCAGCCGAGCCCATGGACTCCACTCAGACTGAGGTCTGGTAACAAAACCACATTTCTCGCTGCTGGCGAGGTGACACCCACAGCACCCGATCAGCCCCGTGACAAACCCCAAGGGGCAGGGCCAAGCTGCAGGTCCCACCAGCAAACCTGGATTCAGCTCCTTGCTGAATCACACGAGACAAACTGGCCGGGTCAGGGCAGGAACCAGCAAGAGCCACAAAACCAGCCACAACACTCGGCCACGAGATTCCTTCCCTCCAGGCAGCACCAGGACGCGTGCTGGGCACCCCACTCTGTGCAGGAACTCGCCTGGCTCTCTGGTTTCTCTTCCTCACTTACCGTTTCTCTCCTGGAGGAAGGTTCACATCAACATGAGAAGTAGTTTCAAAGATGTCAGGTCAGCTAAGAAATGAAAGCAATTTTTGCTTTTAATCGTGCAGCAAGCCCAGGGAACATCCAGCCCAAGGCACCGCGCGGCAAGCGGCACAGGCTGCAGGGATCCCACTGCCAAAGATTAGAGGTTAATGCAGCAAAACATCACAAATCACATCCAAAGGGGCTAAATAGCGTCCGCTAAATCCGTGTTGCTGCACAGGTCCCACGCTGGGTTTTCCAACCTGAATTGTTCTATGATTCTATGATTTTCTATTTCCGTAGAGCTTTCCCCAACTCCATCCTGTGAAGCTGCCACATTGTCACCTGGGACAGACTAACACAGACCACAACATTGTATTTAAGAATACATATGTATTAAGAAAATATATAAAAAAAACTGACTAGAGCTGTTAGTAACACACCACATCTCTGCCTCCTGCTCCCTCTGCCCCTCCTCTCCTCAGTTCAGCCACACTTTGGCTGAGCCACCAGCGGTTTCATGTTTTCAGGCACCTTCTCCACGCACAGTTCAAAGAACACTCTTAAGTACAGGAAAAAAAGTGATTTGAACTGCAAACAGAGCACTTTTAAGACAGTAAGGGAAATTTATTCTCAAGTTTTCCATGGCCGCATGTAAAAGTCCAAATAACACACCACGGCTGCGCCAAGGGAAATGCTGGCTTAGGAACATCTGTCCAGGCAAGAGGTTTTTTCTTTTTTCCACAGAAAGGGGAAGTCATGTATTAGGCAACAGTTTGCAGCAAAGCCAGCAGCAGTCAGCTCGCTCACAAGCCCAGCTTTCTTCTCGACAGCAAGGACACCTCCAGATCGTGACTCACTTGGAAACCACAAGTACAGCATCCCAGCAGCTTTTGCTACGAAGGAGGACGTGCCGTGGCTTCACAGCAGCCAGGGCACCCCTTCCTGCCAGGGGACAGTCTTGGGAGGAGCAGGCAGGTGAGGGAAAACCCCATGAAGAGTTTTAAGGTGCAGGAAAGAGCCCAGGCAAAAGCTGTGCAGTTCTCAAGCCTCCGGATCTTGTTCAGGACATCGCAACGCTGCCTTCCAGCGGCCACACATCATCAAGCGTAAAACTATTTGTATTTGCTGCGTAACTGTGCTAAGAATACTACTTTTTTTCAACAAATTCCAATAAATAACCGTCACTTAGACCCTACCATGAGCATTCCCAGACCTGGCAGAGCTACATGGGAACAGGCTCGGTGCCATGCAAGGGCTGAGGTCACCTCCACGCAGCAGAAACAGCTTCACTTCCCATCAAGTTGCAGGAGCCCTGGCGTGTTTAGCCCAGAGGACGAAGAACCTCAAACACCATGAGTGTGGAGAACCCAGCTGTCTTAAACTAAGTGTCGCGTGCCCACGAGTCTTCTCCTGATCTAAAATCCTGCTACAGCCAAGGAAGTGACAGAACAGGAGTGATTCCAAATCCTGGAGAGCTAGGAGAACATCAGTAAGTGACATTTATTCCAGGTGACAGCAGCACATCCTGTGGCAGACAAACACCCATGCAGAAGCAGGACCAAGAAGCGAGGAGTTATTTTTCTTAAGTATCTTTGAGTACAAATTTATAACCAGAAGCCCGGCGGTAGAGCACAAGCTGCTCGTGGATGTAACTGAAGCCACTCAACTTCTGAGTAAAGAAAACGCACAACCGAGAAGAGGTTTAAAAGAGCTTTAATAACCAAAGGTGTAGCATCGTTCACAGACGACGTCCACGGCGACCACCCTTCCTGCGAGTGCTGTCCGAGGGGATGGGGGTGACATCCTCTGCAGGAAGGAGAAAACCCAACGCATAGTTACCTTCCAGAGGCACCCCAAAGTAACAAAAAAAACCAAACGGGGCATGGCCACCCAACCAACCTCAATGTCCCACAGTCGCCTCTCAGCAGTGAGCACCCACGTGGGTAGGACATGCTCGTGGGAGCAGAGATACCTGTGACCTCGCCAAGCACCGGTATCAGGGGATTTAATACTCCGGGAGCAAAAAAACTCCCCCACATCACATCTCACTGAACCAGGCAGCCACAGCATTTCCAAAGAAATGGAGGGGCCTCAGTGTTAGCTTTCAGAGCAGCCACCACCGCTGCCGCTTGGGACTCCCCTGCAAAGTCCGGGCCTCTCCCTCTAACAGCTGAAGGCACTCCAGTATCATGGAGTCATCTCCAGGCAGCTGAACAGCACCAGCGCTGTTGCACCAGGGGAGCACTGGCACCGTGCTGCGCAGCCAGGAGCGTTTCTCAAGTGTGCTCACACCATCTCCCGGGGAATCGTCAATTTAAGAATCTGTTTAAGTTAAATCAGTGCCACCTGACAAGACCCCGAAGTTAAACCATCAGCCCACATGGCACATGTGCCTGCAAAACTCCTACAAAACAATCCCTCAGAACTGCTTTTTAGGGGGTTTTCAAGCAGCAAAGCTCTGCACAGACACACACGCAGAGCTTTCCCCACCACTCACCGATGCGGCCGATCTTCATTCCAGATCGGGCCAGAGCTCTCAGGGCTGACTGGGCACCAGGTCCTGGAGTCTTGGTCCTGGACAAGAGTCAAAACCAACAATCCCATAAGCGATTCAGGAGACGGGCAGGTTCACAAACAACTGACATTAAAAATGCAAGTTTCCCATCCCAAAACACCCAGATGTCAACCCTTTGGAAAGAGATCCAGCCGCTCCGCCAGAGACCCTTCGCACCACATTTGAGGCCAAGTTCACAGGTTTCACTCATGATCCCGACTGAGGCAACACAAAGAAGGGACGCAGCGGGACCCAGCACGGTTCCGAGACCAGCCATGTCCCATGGCACCGCCAGGCTCAGCCTTCGAACATACCTGTTGCCACCAGTGGCGCGCAGCTTGATGTGCAGGGCGGTGATGCCCAGCTCCTTGCAGCGCTGGGCGACGTCCTGGGCCGCCAGCATGGCTGCGTACGGAGAAGATTCATCTCTGTCTGCCTTCACCTTCATGCCGCCGGTCACGCGGCAGATGGTTTCCCTATGGAAGGGAAAGGCAGTGTTCAGGGAAAAAAAAAAACCTTCCTCTTTCCTCCCCACAAACCAGCTCCTGGTCACAGACAGAACGTGGCACTTCGAACGTCAGGGGATGAAGAAGCTGCCAGGCTCGAGCACATCACGGAGCACAGCAAGCCCTCTAGTCTACGCTCACATACACAAACCAGCTCATCCTCCAGCTCAAGGGTTCTGGGGGAACCTCGTGGCCCCATCTAACTTCTGCTCCCAAAGCCAGGCGCGGCACAGAGGTGACCGGCGTTCCATACTCACTTGCCAGAGAGGTCGGTCACATGGACGAAAGTGTCGTTGAAGGAAGCAAAGATGTGGCAGACTCCGAACACGTTTTCTCCCTCAGCAACCTGAGGTCCCAAGCTGATGACCTGTTCTTCCTTCTTCTCCTTGCCCTTACGAGGTGCCATTTCTGAGCAACAACAACAAAGAAATGCGAATGACGGTGCACCGCTCAGCGCCCACACACAGGATTTTAGAGAATTCACCGCTACCGCCACCTTTTCCCAAGCAAAAGAAACAAGTAACCACTGGAAAAACACAGGGGGCAATTCTGGGGTAGGAGAGGCTTTTTAAAAAACCCGAGATTGCCAGCTTCGCCGTATTCCGGCAGACGGGTCATCACCTGTGCCCATTCAGCGTGGTCTCTCCTGCAGGAGCCACCAAACAGCAGCGCTTCAGGGCCGCTGACATCCCCGCGCACTGCAGCAGAGCGGGAGGGAGCCCCTTTCCTCGATAACCAGCAATGCTGACAGCTTCCCCTTGCCTGTTTGTATGGTTTTATGGAAACAAAACACCCAAACGGGCAATTCTTGAAGACCTATGTGCTATCAGGACTCTGCAAACCATTCAAGCACCAGCTTGGGTTCTTCCATGTAA
>NW_009702404.1:0-1962 GCF_000703405.1 Apaloderma vittatum
ACCACTGGCACCAGGACCTTCAGAGGGGTTTGGGGACCCAGTAATGTGGTGATACTCTGGACCACTGGTCCCTGCCATCTCTGTTAGCTTTGCTTGCAGATCGGCTGAGCGGGATAACGGGAGTCTGATCAGGGAAGAGGACAGGTATCTCTGGTGCTTGGAGGTGATGGAGGACTGCAGATCTGCCAGCAGCAGTCCTCTCAGCTGGTCTGGTGACAAATGCGTCCTTGTCCAGATGTGCTGACTGAGATTTCCTATTTCCCCATCCAGCACAGGGTATGAAAAAGAAAAAGAAGAAGAAAATCAAGAATAAAATCAAATCACAGGAACCCTCAGGGGAGCAGCAGCATGAGGAGGTCTCAAGCACCTTTGGTTGGTATTTTCCAGGCCAGATTTTGCTGCAGAGCATCGGGAAGGGGGGCAATGTTCCGGCCTTCTGGCAGCAGGGTGTGAGCTGTGCAGGAGCCCTTGGCCATGGGGTGCTTGGTGCAGGGGCACAGGCACAACCAAGTGCTGCTGCAGGGGAAGGTGGGGAGCGGGGAGGCAGATACTGCTGCCTCTAACTTTGGGTGGGGTGTGGGGAGGCCACCAGACTGCACCACGCTGGAGCCCGGGGGTGGCCTTGCAGTCCTCCCTCAGTGCAGGCTGCCAGGCTGCCTCCTGGAGTTTGGCCCCGGTGTTAGTGCCTGACCCTTTCCCTTCCTCCCAGACTTGTACCGCCGGGCGATGCTGGCTCTGAAGATGAGGCAGGAGCAGAGGAAGCAGCAGTCCTCCATTGTCCCCTGAACAGGGAAGGCACGTCCCAGGGGATGTGTGGTCCCAGAGGACGCCGACTGCAGCAGCAGCAGGACCCACACTCACGCAGAGCTTTTGGGGCGTTTGGCAAGGGCTGGCAATCCTGGGCAACGGGGTATGAACAGCATTGTTGTCTTCTGCACGGCTTGAAAACCAGAGAGCCATTATTTTTACAAGAGTGAGCCAGAATTTCCTTTGTAAGACGTCTCTCTGGCAGCCAGGCTGCAAACCCATCTGAAAGGGGAACAGCCGGCCCCTTGCCGACTCCATGTTAGTATTCTGTGGAAGACTCAATCTGAACCTGACTGAGTCTGTGGAGAGAGGAAGATCTGAGCAAATATCCCAGGGAAAAAGCCTGTCTTTTGAATTGACCTATGCCCAGGCAATGATGTCTTTGCAGGTGAGAGGCTGACTCTGCCTTTCATTCAGTCCCTGGACAAGTCACATTTCCTGCTAGTGGAGGTGGGAGAGCAGTCATGGATGGTCTGATCCACCCCCCCCCCAGCCACATCTGGCAGGAGCCCCCTCGCACAGTAGAGGAGGATGATGCCTGTGTTGTCTGTGCATCCTCGCAGCCCGTCGGGAAAGGCTTAGTTCAATGGCAGCTGGTGGTGGAGGCCCCTGGAGGCTCCTTCCCCAGGTCCCTTTCTCCTGATCCTGCCATCTGAGGTGTGCTCAGCAGCAGAACATAAGCCACCTCTGCTCCCGTGGTTACTGATTAACAGGCAATGCCTTCATGGTCCAGGGGAAGAAAAATCACTAAAGCCCTTTCCTCCTTGAGGCTGAAAAGGGAAGAGAAGAGAAAGGCCGGCTACTCTGCCTTGCCAGCCTGCTGCAAAGTTCTAACTCTGCCAGCTTCAAATGGCAGTGACTACTGGGATTAATTGTAAATAAATTGTAAATAACAAGAACACAGATTGCTGCTGGCTTGTAAAGAGAGCACTTTTGGTAAACCCTTGTCTCTGGCTGGTGGAGAGCCTGCAGTGCTGGTGCTGTGGGCCGTGTGGGAGGGCAAAGCAGGGACCTGTGCCCATGTCAGAGCCCCTTCTCCAGGGGTGGGTCAGGGCTGTGCGTGCCACCATGGGGTCCTTCCAACAGGATCACGGATATCCGTGGGGCCACAGGGAGAGAAGCCCCTCTAACGGCAGCTTCCTGCACACCTGTGGG
>NW_009702404.1:2028-9893 GCF_000703405.1 Apaloderma vittatum
TGGCTCCAAAGTGATGTGGAGAGCAGGAGCTGAGCAGGTTTGGGAGTGTCCGTCACAGCCAGCAGCCACACGACGACACAGCGTGCCATATGTGACACCCAAAGCCGGAGAAGATGGCCCGTGAGACCAATCCAAAGGCAGAGCTGGCCTAGCTGGCACTGCTGGGCAGCTGAATGAAGCTTTCCCTGGCACCCAGTCATAAGAAACCACCTAGCTGGTCTAACACGATTTCTTCTAACATAATGATCTCCAGTCAGTGGTGCAGGCAGACAGTTCAAATATATTTCATCCTGGTGTTTCCGTAGAGCTGCTAATCTCTGCTACAGCCAGGAGACAATCCTATCCTGCACCAATCAGGAATACGACTTTTACCTTCTTTAGAAGGTGAGCAGTGTTAAAAATGGTCTATCTCAAAGCCAGGAACATCTCAGAAATGAGATCTTGAGATCTAAGATAAACCAAAATATATTCATTAATGGCTACTCCATGTCACGAAGTAATGGGCTGGGCTGCTTCTGTCCTGTGTGAAAAGCAGTGGCGGTAGCAGGGGGCAGGCACCCTTGTCCTCCTGCTTACAGTCCAACAGCTGAATAACCAGCAAGGGAAGGAGATGTCTGGGAGGTCTGACCCTTGGTGGCACTGCCTGCTGCCAGTAGGGTGACATGCAGTTCTGCCCAGGCTGGTCCTGGCTTGCCCGATCTGCTGGGGCCAGCCGTGGTGCCCAGCCATGGTGCTTGCTTTGAGAAGACATCCCCAAAAATGAGTTTGTGGGGAGCAGCACCATCTCACGAACGTTCAGTTTGTTGCAAGGCACTGGAGCTCCAAATGTGTAGGGACGCACAAGGTGATGCAATAGCAATTACCCCCGGGGAGACCCACCCTCTGTCCACTGATGCAGAAAATAAACGGTATCAAGTAATTTCTGCACGGAGGGTTGGAACCAGCTGTGTTATACAACTGCACGTCGCATTTAAGCATTTTTATATTATCTAGCACATCCTTCTTTTCAGGTTTCCAGAGGAGCTGTCAGGATTGTCAGGTTAGGAGAAACCTGGTTCCTGCTTTCATGAGCATTTTCCTAGTGCCTCAGTGTGGGCTGCAGCTGTGTTTGTTGCAAACTGGTGAGGCAGCAGCGTGTGTGAGTTTTGTATGTCTGCAGCCCACTTCCCCTCGAGAGAACTCAGTGCTCATCTGGGAACCTGTGGCTGCCGGCATGGCCACCAGCAGCTCTTGTCACGACATGTGTCCTTCTAAGCTTGAAGGATGGAGGGAGGGAGGCTGTGCTTGTCCGAGCTTTGCAGAAGTTAACGTTGGTTGGTGCCAGGGGGAGCTGAAGAGATGTTTCAGCGAGTGCCTGTGGGCACACACCTACACCAGGGCATGGCCAGTCCCGCCTCCTTGTGCCAACATTGCTTTGCACAATCAGATTTTTTCCTGATGGGTGTTAATGCTATCAAAATTTAACTGCTGGCTATGCTTAGCCAGCAGTTAGGTTTTATTTTCTTAACCCTTTCTTGTTCTTCTCAACATCCAGAAGAGGATGGCGAAGTCAACATCAACTCTCAGAACTCCCCTGAGAGCCCTTGACTTGTCCCACGCGATAAGGGCAGGAGGTCCCCCCACAACAAGCTGGTGTTAAGATGCACAGGTGTACACCCACTGATGAATTTTATTAATAAAAACTCCATTACATATATTTTCCAGTAGCATAGGAACCACCATTGGTCTCATCATCTCAGGAAGTGGTTTTTGAGAGAGCATCCCAGATGCTGGAATTTGCACATTGATTTAGGACTGTAAAGGCAATTAAGTGCAAGTGCAGGTGATCAACGGGTGTTTTGCCAGGCAAATGCAATGAGTCACATCCTGCAGGGTGCTGCAGGTGCTCCTCATTCCCCGACAGCTTCCCTGTAAATCCCATCAGGTGCTGTAGGACTTACCTATAACCAGGGCAAGGCCAGAGTGTTTTTTGGCACAGAGCCTAAGGCTTAGGGTGGTGAAGGTCTTTCAGATGCAGCTCTTCCACTCTGTGTTCTAGACCAAAGGTAAAAAACAAAATTAATTAAAAATTTCTTGCCCTATAGCAGTGGTGGCTGGTGGGGAGATGAGCAGTCTCTGCTCCTTGACTTTGTTATCCCTTGGAACAGGGCTGGAAGTACCACAAATGTGACAGCAGCACTAAGGTGTGGAGGTCTCAGGCTACACTGCTGCTTAAAGCTGATTTTACATAGGTATGTGTACACTTAAATAAACATATGAGCAAGGTTAGTGGACTTTAAACCTTGGAATGGGTGTCTGGGCTGATAAAAGGCTGGAGTGGATTTTTTTTTTTTTTAATCTCGAGCTTGAGAAGTTGATTGCTATGTAGACTTTCTTATACTTGCAGCTTCTACTTTCTGGCTCAGGTGGGCTGGGTGCCCGTATGCTCTTGTGGCGGTTTCCTAGTCACACCAGAAAAAGGAAGTGTTGGGAAAACACTTTTATTTTCCCTGGGTAAGCATGCTAGGGCACAGCCAATTTCCTTGAGATCATTCAAAATATTGAGCTGAAAAATGCTGGCATGTGATATCAGGCAGCTTTCACCCCCCTCCAGCTTTCAGAGGCTGTGTACATTGAACAAGCCTGCACAGGGATTCTTGTTTTGTTTTTTTTTTTTATTATGAGTTGTAGATCTTCAGTTTTATTACATTAAAAATGAGAGCTGGAGTGTTTGCTGTCCTGAATTCTGTGGAATTGTTAGAAAAAAACATGGCTTAATTAGGTATGAGTAAATCCCTGAGCTTCTCTTGATTGTTATGAAGGAGGCTATTAAGACTTTACAGGAAAAAAAAGAAGATAACAAGGACTGGAAATTAAGAAAATATGAAAACTTTCTCTTTCTAGGTTAAATGAGCCTTGTTGGAGACATTATTGCTGGCAGGAGGAAGAAGGATATAATCAAATTTATTTAATGGGTGTGTTTGTCTCGGGGCACGAGGGAATGTGCTGGAACATGAAGTATATAGATTTGTTCCATCGTGTACCAAATATATTTGTTTCCCCCCTGCTTACAAAAAGCTTGTTTCTCAAAAGGGAAATTCTCTTAACTAAAATTGGTAGTCTTTCATAAATTATCACTCTGCAAGTCACTGCATATTTGAGTAGGTTATTTCAGACTATAAGGGGAAAGTGCCACTTGAGAAAGACTATCAGTGTATTAATTAGAAGTGCTTTTTCTACAGAATATCACGGAATATGGGATCAAGAGCCAGTTTATTAACCAAAAGTTTTCATTTTAATGTCCTCTGCAGCAATCAGAGCTCAGGCCTTGTCTGTGAGAGAACTTTCACCTTATTAAACTGCATTTAGATTTCAGCGCAGATGGGTTTAGCAAGACTCTAGCCCAAGTCCCTGACCTGTGATGTAAATCTTTTCCTTGCTAACCAAGCTGTGCTCTGCATTAGATTTTTACAGAACTCACCTTCCATGCATAGTTCAACTGTAGGAAGAAGTTTTGGGGCATGATTTTGTAGGTCTTTTGTCGGGTTGGTGGCTGGTTTTCTTGGTATGTTTTTTTGGCATGTTTTTTTCTTTGCCGGGCTTATGTTCACAGCTTGCAAGGTACAACTGCTTGCACAGGCTTGCAGCAACCAGCATCTGAATCCTGTGCCCTGCTTCAGTAAAGAATGCTGCCGGTGGAGTGATAAACTGATTTTAAAACGGATTTGAGGTGGAGAAAAGCATGTACAAATCTCGCTTGGTGGACACTGCAGCGTGGCTGCTGCTCCCGAGCCAACTCCGTAGTGCTCAGGACAGGGTCTGAACTTGCCTCTTCCTTCCTTTTTTCAGGAAGGTTGGGCAAAGTCCAGACCACTCCGTGGGAGGTTCCTGCTGCAGGTTGTGACTTCCCAGAGGAAGCTGTAAGCCCGAAGCAGATGTTTTTGGCACAGGCTGCAAGGCAGGACATTTAAAACTGGCACTGCTAGATGCTCTCCACGGGTGATTGTCACACCGTGCTGATCTGGGGGAGGATGGGATGCAGAGGCTCCAAGGTAAGTACTGAAGCACGTCTCCATGCAAGCCCCTGTGCAGACAGAGTTACTGGCTTGCTTCCCTCACGGGTGTTTTGCAAGTATGATGCAATTCCCCATTGTAACACCCTTGACATCACGCCGAATGCTCACTGGCCCATCCTGGCTGAGATTTGCTCTTCACAGGCAGGTGAATGTTAAAGGAGGTTGAAGACTAAATCTGCTCTGGTGAGGCACAGGGAGAAATGCCCAGAGATACCAGCAGCTAAAGGACTTATGCAAGACTCCCAGATGCAATCTTTGTGTGGCTTTGGCCACTTTCAAGAAGCAAACTCTTTGTCCTTTGCCTATGGGTGAGCCCATGCAGGCAGAGTAAGCGAAGGTGGGTTTGAAAGTCTCAAATGTGGGCAGGGATTTTGCCTTGGGATTTGTTGGCAAAAATATTCTCATTTCTTACGAGACAACATCTGCCACCGAATCAGTGAAGGATCTGCCCTGTTTGGGACATGGGAAAGGAAAAAACGGTTGCATTGGCTCCTGCTTGGCATCCCGCTGAGTAAGGCAGGGAAGAGCTGCTGGCAGCTGTCGAGGTACCTGTGGGTACAGAGCCCTGCCTGTCTCTGCAGAGTGCCCTGACTGCAGCAGTCTGGAGCATGAACTCAGACTTTCCCAGGTGGAGATGGCCCTGGGATGATTCTCAGGGGACAAAATCATTCTGAAAGCGGGTACCTGAGGTGGCAGTCAGCAGCGAATGCCCTTTCCTCGATCCTCTTTCCCAATGTGGGCAGGAGCTCTGCAAGCAGCAAGTCAGGAGGGAGGTCATGACAATAATTTAGATGACAATCTAAATAGCTGGATTAACAAGACATACTTCAAGCCATCAAAACACTAAAGATAAATCTGTAGTACTTGTCAGGGGGTGGGATGGACCCTGAAGAGAAGCAATGCATCTCCACTGACTTCATGCTCCAACAGAACTAAAAATCCATAAAACATTTCTAAGCCAATTGCACGTTCTTCGAAAGACAGCGCTCAGCCTCTAATTGGCCACACGATGGCAGAAGAAGCAAAGAACATTGAAAAAGATATTTTTAAAAAAAAGGCAGCGAGGGTTAGTGCGTGTCCCCAAGTTAGTGTGAAGATCAGCTCTCGCCTCCTGCTAAGCTACCTGCCAGCAACTGGGGTTCAAAAGCCTTCATCGCTATGAACATTTAAAGCATTAAAGATTACAGGACATGAGAACTATTTTGTGAAAGGGTTTGATGGACTCTCTCAAGTTGTGAGGAGTTCATGGCAATCCCTTAGACAACCCTGTTCATGTCCTGGTTGACAGTCTGCTGAGAGCTCAGCTGATGCACTGGATTTTGATGGTAGCTGAAGGGGTGGTGAGTCCTGGCTGAGCTGTACTGTGCAAAATTCTCCCTTGGGACCTACCCCCTTGTGTCCTCTTGCCAGGGGCAGGGTGTGCCTGGATGCAGGGTGGAGGCCCCTTTGGTAACCTGTGTGTTATCCATGCTGGGGATGGGTGTTTGTGATGTTAAAAGGTGCATTAAAACCAGATTCCCTTGTAAAAGACCGGTGAGCTCATGCAGTTGCTACCAGATCAGCAGCTGAATCAGGCTATTCTAGGGTGTGAAAAGACCCAGTCAGGGTTGTTTTCCTTCCTCTCTGTGGGGATGGTTTCTGCTGCGATAGGGGTTTCATTGCCCTGAGGCCACTGTGTCAGCAGCAAAACGGGGAATGACAGTTGCCTTGGTTTCTCCAGTGAAATTATCGCACCTTTGACTGTGCAGGGCGAGTAGGGAGATGATAGATTAAAGCAGCTTGGTCCAGAGCAGGAGACTATGGTTCTGCTTGGCTTGAGTATGGGAGACTAGATTCTTGCCTGTGTCTGCTTCCCAGCTGTGCTCAATTGCTCTGGGAGTTCCCTGGCCGAGGATCTCTCTGACACCTTAGCCACAGCCTTAGTTGGAAATATATTAAATGCAATTAACCTGTCTAATGCTTAATTCCATATCACAGCCTATCTTGCATTTTAGTTCTAGCTCCAGCAAACTTTAAAAAAATAAAACCAGCAGCATTTCAAACTAAACTGGATATGGGACTGCAATTTGTATTGCATGGGAATCAAAAAGACGAGTGTAGCTGTCTGGATTCTCTTCTGGATTCTCTCTTCTTTGGTAAGACCAAGTTCCCTCCTTGCCAGTTAATGCAGGTGAAAGATGAGGAACAACTGTACCTGAAGAGATTTTTTTTTTTTTTTCCTCTGGACTAGGTCAGCCAGGCTGCCTTGGCCTTTGGAAACATGCAGGTGTTTTGCCCCAAAGGTAGGTAGTTCATCAGCATCACTGATCTGTTCAACACCCACCACAGGGCACTTCAGTGGAAAAAATGGCTGAGAACAGCAACTCTCTCTTCTAGCCAACATGAACAGGCTAGAAAAAACATCAGAAAACTATCAAAAAAGCAGTGCAAAAGCTGCAGTATAATGTTGATCTTGGTTCTCTGCTGTTGTTTTGTAGGGGAAGGAAGCCTAGAGCTTATCTGGTTGAGCATTATATTAAGATGCTTAACAATTTCCATTCATTATTTTTAAAAGTGTTTGAAACAGCCTAGCATTGTTTTCTGGTTTCCTCTGTTGTGGTTAGGCTTTTGTGTGGAAACATGTAAGTAACAGCACAGCTGCATGGAGAATAGTGGAAAGGTTGCACTTGGGGTTCGGATGAACCTGGCTGTCCCCTTGGGAATGCTGCCTTGTTCACTGGGAGACTTTGCCGACCCACCTACTGCTGCCCTGGGATAACTGGAGTTAGAAACATACTGGTTTGTCCTTTTTTTTTTTTTTGCCTGCCCAGCACCTGACTGCTATTTTGGTGCTGCCCAGGGCAGGCTTTCTGTGTATGCTTGGATATGTCACACTGTGTAAAACTGCCAGACAGTTGGTGCTTAAGTAGAGCAAATGTGACTGGTTTTAGCCTTAGCAAAATCAATATGATACTATTCTTGCTTTCAAAATGCCAAGTGAAAAAATTTCTGTGCATTTTCTAGGTCCATGGAAGCCCACAGCTGCTCCCTGGGCCCAGTCGTGGTATGACAAGGTGCGTTTTGCTCAGTTTTCAGGGAGAAGTCTCCTTTCCAATAGGAGCAACGCAGGCTGCCGAAGTGACAGGGGCTCCTGGGTGCTGTGGTCGAGCAGCCGCCTGCCCGCTCCCGGTGCGATGTCCCTGGGGCTGCCAGGAAAACTCCCTGCCCTGTGCTGTTACAGAGGAAATCGCTCCAGAAAAGACCGTTCTATTGCCAGGCAATAACAATGTCAAAAACGGAATAGAAAAATGCAGATTTTGTTGTTCTTGGTGTTAGGTTACATCTCGTCTTTCTCAATTTTGGTGGTTCATGTGGAAGCAGATATTCTCATGCTCTGTGCCCTCTGGACTAGAGATGCTCCCCCAGGGAAGCTGTTTCAGATGAGCATTGCTGCCACTCGTGCATGATCCCAGCCCAGAGGGAAAAGGGTTGGGGTCGGCCTCTGAAGGGCCGGAGGCCCCAGGGAAAGGCAGGCAGCTCTGGGCTCTTGGAGGCTGCAAAACCGCCCCCAGGATTTGCTTAGGGAGAGTTTGCAGAGGGGAAAGACACCTGAAAACCTTCTGTGGTCAGTTGGGCCTTGTGGAAAGGAGGGCACAAAGGTGCCGGAGGGCTGGAGCGCCTCCCTTGTGAGCCCAGGCCAAGGGGCTCGGGGCTGTCCAGCCTGGCGGAGAGAAGGCTCTGGGCAGACCTTTCAGTGGCCGTCCAGTAGTTAAAGGCAGCCTACAGGGAAGATGGGGCCGGTTCACAAGGGTGTGTAGCAACAGGACGAGG
>NW_009702405.1:0-273 GCF_000703405.1 Apaloderma vittatum
CAAGGTAAAGGTCCTGTGATGCTGAGTTAACTTGGATGTGTCTCATTAATCCAAAGGACCAAGCCCTGACCCCAGCTCCTGTAAAGGCAGATCCTGTCCATTTATGATTCCACAGGCCTTTCTCCAGGGCACTGGGGTCTGGAGATGTGCAAAGCTGAAGGCAGATCTATGGTCCGACACCTGCCAGGGTCAAGACTGGGGAAGGGGAGGCCATGACAAACCAATGCTGTAAAGACAAGGTGCTTCCCCATAGGCATCAGTGGCAGAGACAAA
>NW_009702406.1:0-275 GCF_000703405.1 Apaloderma vittatum
CTGGCAGCTTTGCAAGAAGACGGGAGCCCCGAGATGCTACCAAAACTCTTTGGCCAGAGATGAAAGCGAGCACAACCCAGCATCCGTTTCCAGGGAGGAACGCAGGGATCCGGCTCTCGGTGCCGGGGAAGCGGGGCTCGGCCCTGGCCGTGCCTGGGTGCTGGGTCCGGGTCCCCCCGATTTGTTACTTCCAGCCTGTGAGTCTTTGGTTTTGTCATCGGAAGGGTCCTCCGAAGCCGAGGGGGTTCTGACGTGAAGCAGGCAGGGGCGGGGGG
>NW_009702406.1:335-2795 GCF_000703405.1 Apaloderma vittatum
TCTCTCAAGCGTTACAGATGAAGCCCATTTAAGCTCTTTATTACTCGCCTTTGGCTGTAAGCGAGGGAAGGTGACTAAGCCGAGCGACAGCGCTCTCACAAGAGGTTGCCGAAGTGTTTTACCGGGGCAGGGCCCCCTCCCGCAGCCCCCTGAGCCCACCCACAGGGGCTCCCGCTGTCCCAGCTCAATCGCTGAGGCAGCAGTTCGGGGGGACCGGGGACGGTGGAGTTCAAAACCTTTTCCCGCAGCTACAAGCGAACAGCAGCGATCACTCGGATGCCGATGACCGTTTTAAAACGTGCGGCCGCAATTTTTGCCCTGCGGCGCCACCAGCCCCTGGCCTGTGGGTCAATGCACTCTGGATGTAGTAAAGTATTTTGAAGTATTGAGCTAAAAAGGTGCCTTATAACATTTACTGCTCTCCTCGGCAGCCTGGCAGGGGACCGGAGCAGCAGAGCCAGGACTTGTGGCTTTGCCGTGGGGAGCGGCTGGGGGCCCCGGGGGGGCACAGAGCATAGAAAGCCTCAGGGGTGAAGGAGACGAGTTCTCTTTTGTGACAGTTATCCTTTAGGAATGTTGATGGGCTGAAGAGGTTGAAAATAATGATTTTTGGGAGAGGAACTGGTGCGGGTGTTTGGCTTACGGGTGACAAGACTGGCGGCGGGATGACAGCTCGGGATGCGGAGAGGGCTGCCTCCCCTGCAGAACAAGACACCTTTTCCCTACCCCACTTCAAAGACAACTACCAGCTCTGGGGGTTTTTTGGCCCCCAAAATATTTGTGATCATTCAAAGGAGCCCTTCTTTTTCCGTGGTATGCGTGTTGCTTCCCGTGCCCACACAGCCAAACCCTGCGCAGGGCAGAGCGTTCCCCGTTACACCGACCTAGACGTCGCGCTCTCCGATGCACGTCAGAGAGCAAAGATCTGTTTGTAAATACGTTTCTCACACAAGGCTGGGCCGCTGCAGTTGTGCACAGGGGGAAGAACATGTAGTTTTGGATGCAGATCAAAAGAAATCAGGTGTGCAAAGCTGTACCGATAAGATTTTTAAAATCAATCTCAGCTTAGTCCGTGGAAATGGCTCCTGGTTAAAGCACTTATCATACTTCTGACATCCTGTAGCTCAGTAGTAATTACTCAGTTCTTGTACATTTAACTCGGGGAAAAAAAAAAAATCAATAAAGTATAAGGCTGTCAGCTGCATTGTAAAAACATAATGTACACTGTAATGTCAGTAATAAACTTCGTTTTCCCATGTACCGAGTACTTATTTGCTCGTTCCTCATCTGTTCGGCAGGGAGCTTCAGAGCGGAATTACAGCCTTCTTTAGCACATTATAAACTTTGCTTCCTCCCTTTGCCTGTTTAAAGAGTAGCTGAAATTCTTCCTTTGAAGCTCTACAATGGAGTCAGTGCTGCCCTTTCTTTGAAGAACAAAACACAGGCGGTGCTGGTGTCCCTTCTGTCAGCTTCTGCCTGGCTCCCGTGGCCACCGTAACCCTTGCTGGCACACACAGAACCCAGTGCTGCTGGCTTTTCTCCTGCCCCACCGCTCTGCTCTTACTGGGACCCAAAGGTCACTGGTCCTGGCAGTGAGCTCCTCTGATCCTGGCTCCGGAAGCCTTCAGCCGCACCATTTTTTGTTGCAGCTGCACCATTTTTGGTTGCAGAGCCCTTCTAGGCAGGGTCTTTGCCACCCGGTCTCACGCTTTGGGGAGGTCACCCCTGCTCTCCTCCGCTTGCCTAGAATCCTAGAATGGCCCAGGCTGGAAGGGACCTTAGAGATGAGCTAATCTAACCTTCCTGTCACTGCCAGGGATGTCTCTCAACTAGATCAGGATACTCAAGGCCCCGTCCAACCTGGCCGAACGTGGCCTCGACCATCCGCGGGGCGGGGCCAGCCACAGCCTCTCTGGGCAATTTATTCCAAAGTCTTGCTGCCCTTGGACTGAAGAATTTCTTTCTAAGATCCAATCTAAGATCCACAGATGCCAGCAAACCTCATGGGTGGAAAAAAAAAATAATATAAACAACCCACCACCTTTATTAAATGTGTATTCACAAGCAGCAGCAGCAAGTCCCCTAGGATAAAGCATTTCTCTCCAGCTCCTCCTGAGGTGGCCCCGCCGGGGCGCACTCAGGCATTCACACGGGGGCTGGAGCCTTTCGCGGTGACGCAGCAGGGCTGCTGCGCTTTGAAAGCCCCTTTTTCCTCTCGAGAGCTCAGCCAGTGCCAGCGGCTGAGCGCTGCTGAGCTGGCTGCAGCAGCGTCCCCTTTCCCTGCAGTCACACAGCCGGCCCCGTGCAAAGAGCAGCTTCGCCGGGGCTCCGCTACGGGCTGCTGCCGAGCTGAAGCAGCTTTGTGGGCCAGATGATTCCCTCAGCGTCTCTTAGCAGCTGGGCAAATGTCTTGATTCAGGCACTCGTTGCAGCGAGGATTCACAGGCAGGCAGGTCTGCT
>NW_009702407.1:0-2502 GCF_000703405.1 Apaloderma vittatum
GAATGGCTCCCGGAGATTTCAATTTTGGCCAGGAGTCCTGGAATGCCTCTAAACTACAGACGTTAGAGTCAAATTGCTGCTTTCCTGCCTGTCTAATATCCTCTTTTTTCACTTGGATTCAACTTCACTAATGCCAAATCACACCAAATTAGGGTGCTGGGTGAGTTTTGGTACGTGCTAATGCTTAAGCGTCGCGTTTCATTTGCCAGAATTTTATGTTCTTTCATTTCTTGGAGATTTATTTCGCGCGTGCTTTTCCTGTGAATTGCCACAGCAGAAACGCCTGTTTTTTAGACGCAAAGTCTCGCAGCATTCGGTGCAGCCACGCGCGCGTTGCCCACGGTCAAACACGGCACAGTCGGCAGCTAAAGTGATTTAATTTTTATTTGCACGCTCCATGTGCATGAACAAATCCAACATACAAGATAGCGTTACATACCGGAGGTTAGCGTACAGCGTTATGCAGTTCCACACAGGGCGAGTTAGGTTTTTTGCCTTTTTTTTTTTTTTTTCTCCACACAAAGTTGTAACTGTCCAAGTTAATTTTACAATAGAAGACACAAGGTAAAGAATAACCACACCTGGGAGATTTTACAGTGAGTCCGCTGTCACTTACTGTCTATTTTACGTTTTAAAAAATATATATCTGCACATCTTCGGTTTCCTATTATTCCAGAAGAGTGTTGGAGCTACTCCTATCTGCCCGCTCGCCTACGTCTATTTACCCTGAGCATGTTTCCTTGACGAGAAGTTCATCTTTCCTTTTCGACTAAAGGAATCTTAAAGGAGATCATCTAAGCTAATCATGCTTTTCACACCGAAGGGGAAAAGGGAACCGTGTCGTCAGCGTTAGTGCGTCCTATTCCGACGTTCGGGGCGGTGCCGGAGGAAAAGTCGTGAGGGTTGCCGGACTTCAGCAACGCCAATCGCTTAGTGCAAAAACTGGGACTGAACCGGAGCTACACCCGTTTCCGAGGGGGACCGTGGGCTCTGGGTCGTGGCTGGGAGCCACTCGCAGACCGTCGAAGGCAAAGAAAACCTGCTCCGACCTCGGGCTCGACCCGGCGCAAACGGAGCCCGCGCTGCCGTACGAGGCTGAGAAAGCGAGAGCCTCGGCTTCAGCGTGACTTCTGCTGCTAAAGAGACGCTGCCTGGAAGGGAGTTTTGAGGAGCAGCTCGCTATGAGGGGGAAAATTCAGCTTTCCAAACCGATTTCTTAGGAAGGGGCAGCCAAGCGTCGCCAGCGGACAAAGCGCTGCCTGTTCGCACCAAGAGCCCTCCCGGCAGCTGCAGCGTTACGCGGCGGCCGGAGAGGAAACCACGGACAATTCGTTCCATTATTCTGCTTCCATCAGGACGAAGGGACTATTTTTTCCAACAGGGCTCTAAAATTCAGTAGTTGAGTCCTGTACGTAGTTAAATGATCTTAATTTTTTTTAAATTATGATACATTATTTACACTCCCCAGAGCCCAGCCCAGCCCGGCTGCCCGGAAGCAGCCAAACGATTACCAAAAACTCGTGGTTTCTCCGTGCCCCTGCGCACGTGCCCCTCCGCTGCGTGTTTCCGTTGGAGTAATTTGAATTTCTACAGCCCGTTCTAACCATTTCCGCTCAGGCTACCAACGATGTTTACGATCAATTAGTTGCTGCCAATTACCGTCCTTACATCTTTCCTGGCTCGAACGTAACCAGCAGCCACACGGAGGTACCTGCTGCTGGCCAACCAGCTCGTGGCGTTTGACCACGGGATCGAACGCGGCCGCTTCCCGACGGGTGTTTGCGGAACGGCACGAACTTCAGTTCCAACCAGGGCCTGGGCAGCGGGAAGAGCCCGGAGCGCTCCAGGGTTTTGCACCGGGGAGGCGAAGGCGAGCGCATCCCGCATCTCCAAAGTCGTTCACGATTTAAGAACTGGCTCGAGCCGCCTCGAAACTCGGAGAATTCCCTTCCCGAAGAGCCTGACACGCTTTGCAGGGCCAGGCTCTGCCCTGCGCTTGCTCTGTTGGTTTTTTGACCCTCGCGGGTAACGACAAGATCATATGTGGCACAACTCTCCTCCACAAAGGGAGGCTTTGCCATTTTTTCATTTCAAACCTCTTCCCCCAAGGTCCTGCCCTCTCTCAGGTCACTGTCAGAAAACTTACAAACGTGGAGAATTTCACATTTACTGTTTCAAAGCCTCGGCAAGAGTGTTCTTACCCTGCACAGGTGGGGTTACGGGTCTCTACAGGAAGAAAAGAGGGGGGGTTCCCCAGGCCTGTGAGCTCACAAGGGGATCAGCTCGGTGGTGCCTGAGCTTTAGTCGCGAATCTTTGAGGCTGCGACCTTAGAGCTCCACGACAAGCACGTCCTAAGAGCGAGCGCTTCCGCACCCGAGAGCAGAATTATTCCTTCTCCGGGGGAAAGGGCCGTTTCCCCCCGCACCCGGCAGCAGAATTATTCCTTCTCCGGGGGAAAGGGCCGTTTCCCCCCGCACCCGGCAGCAGAATTACTCCTTCTC
>NW_009702407.1:2581-4423 GCF_000703405.1 Apaloderma vittatum
CCCGCACCCGGCAGCAGAATTATTCCTTCTCCGGGGGAAAGTGCCGTTTCCCCCCGCACCCGGCAGCAGAATTATTCCTTCTCCGGGGGAAAGGGCCGGTCCCCCCCGCACCCGACAGCAGAATTATTCCTTCTCCGGGGGAAAGGGCCGTTTCCCCCCGCACCCGGCAGCAGAATTATTCCTTCTCCAGGGGAAAGGGCCGTTTCCCCCCGCACCCGAGAGCAGAATTATTCCTTCTCCGGGGGAAAGGGCCGTTTTCTCGCCGCGTTTTCCTTTACGCCAGCGCAGAATTCTGAGCCGCCTCCCTCGGTGCTCCCAGACCAGCAAAGAACAGAAGTGCAAGAACCGACGGGCAGGCAAACGAACAAGAAACTAGAGGTTAAACAGCAGAATTCCCGAAACTTTGGGAGAAGCCTAAGAAAGACAGGCCAACCGTGGTGAATACCAGCAACGACAGTTCGGCACAAACACAACTTCCATAGTGACAGATAACTGTATTAAAATCTGCAACTCGATATTGGTATTATACTAATTTCAGGTTGTAGTAGGCATGCAATAGCGTGAGTACACTGTTATATATAGTCGTGGTATCTTTTTTTGTTTTTTTTTTCTAATTATTTTTAAATTTTTCGTTAATGCTCTTTAGTGCCCCGCAAAAAAAAAAAAGAAAAAAAAAAAGATCACATCACTAGAGAACCAATCAGCTGCTGCTTCGTTACGAAAAAGTTTAGTTCTACGACTAAAACAAGGTTTAAGTCTGTTCTACGAGTGCTAGTATTCGCTCAGGCTGTGCCACTTGGCCACCGGCTTTCTGGGATTCTCGCACACCTCTCGCCAGTGCTCCACGCCGCCCGCGGTGACGCTGTGCGCTCCCAGGATCAGCCGGCCCACCACCTCGTTTTTCGTGGTGCGGTCGAAATCGATGACGAGGAATTCGATGCTGATGTCGGGGAGGAGGTCGACGGGGATGTCGTAAATGAAGGATTCGTTGAAGACGGGGTTCAAAGTGCACTTCTTCACGTGAGTCTTCTTTTTCGCGATGCGCTTCCTTCCGTAATAAACGTTCACCTTCACGTACGGATCTGCTGGAGGGAAAAAGAGAAGGAGACTAATAACGCAGCCCGGCAACGCCCCTGCAAGGAACTCCTGGGGTTTTGCTGCTGAACTCCTGGGGTTCTGCTGCTGAACTCCTGGGGTTTTGCTGCCGAACTCGAGCTGGCGCAAGGAAACAGCGAATCCGTCTCCCCTGGGAAGGGGGCACCACTGGCGCGGTTTCTCCCTGCAAAGCGAGAAGCTCCTGTGGGAGCTTTGCGGTTGCAGAGGGGCTGGAGGGACACGAGGCACGGCCAGACTGAGGTCATTAGCCCCAGAAATACCAAACGGGGACCTTGTAGGTGAGGTCGGTGCCCGACCGGCCCAAGTTTTCACTTCTCGCTGTCGCCTGTAACAAGAAATGTTTTCACCCTGTTTCAAGACCTAAACCCGACAAAGAGGTTTTAAAAATTTGCAGATGTAAAACGTTTAGTGGAAGGGGCCACGAAAGCAGAAGGTTTCACGCAGAGCCTTCGTTTTCCTGTCAGCCTCGCTTCGTTAAACTCGCTTCGTTCTTTCCGCAGGCGGCTTCCTCTTTGTGCAGATGCTTCTTTAGGACGAAAATTAAGATACGAGGCACACGGTGCTTTTCTGTTTGTTTTTTTTCCACATGCAACACAAGCTGTGAAGCTGGAACTCACCTGCCCAGCTGCCACTGGCTAATTTTTCCCTTTTTCTTTACCCAACTGAACTGATGAGCTTATGCATAATGTAAAGATCACAGAAAGAAATGATGTCAGCCCTGCAAGG
>NW_009702407.1:4464-4821 GCF_000703405.1 Apaloderma vittatum
ACTGCACATGGGAAGCTTTTTAAAGAAAGAGGAAGACTGAAGGTGCACAACAGAGAGCGAAGCCTGGTCTGTGGTTTTTTCTGACGTGTGGAGGAGAAGGCTGCCAAAGCGGGACTGAATTTGCTGTCAGTCCGTCTGTCACCGAACCTCCAGGTGAGCCCAACCCTTTTCCCTAATTCCGAGGGAAACTTCGCTAAGGAGGTGCAGGAGCGGAACAATGGAACCAGAACAAAAAAAGCAACAGGAAAGGAAAGAGGGGAAGGGGAAAGGAAAGAGGGAAGCAGAAAGGGGAAGGGAAGAGGGAAGAGGGAAGAGGGAAGAGAAAGGGAAAGGGAAAGGGACAGGGAAAAGGAGAGG
>NW_009702407.1:4934-5197 GCF_000703405.1 Apaloderma vittatum
GGGGGCAGTCCGTTGCGCAGGCACAGCGAGCCCTGCCCGTGCTGCAGGGAAGCGCCGCAAAGGGCAGCAGAGCCCGCGCCAGCCTACCCCGAGTGAGGTGGAGATCCGCCGAGTTTGGGAAACGCCGTCTCCATAAACAAACCCGGTGGCCCCAGAAAGACGCAACTGTTGGTGTCGCAGCGGGAAGGATTCGGTCTTGTTTGCCGAACCACCTGGGCACAGAGCGGGCTGAGAGCAGCCCCAGAGAGAAGGACTTGGGGGTG
>NW_009702407.1:5517-11280 GCF_000703405.1 Apaloderma vittatum
AGATTTGCTGCTTCCAAAGTCCTAGAGCTCTTTTCCAGGGAGGTTGTGGATGCTCCATCCAATGTGTCCACCAACAGGACACGGGGAAGTGCATTTAAGTTAAAGGAGAATGGGTTTAGATTGGATCTGAGGAAAAAAATCCAATCAGTGCGAGGGTGGCCAGACTCTGGCACAGATTGCCCAGAGAGGCTGTGGCTGCCCCTCCCTGGAGGTGTTCAAGGCCAGGTTGGATGAACCTGGAGCAACCTGGGCTGGTTGAGAGGTTGGATCAGGTGATCTCTGAGGTCCCTTCCAGCCTCGGCCATTCCAGGATTCTGTGACTTTTTTTCCCTACGCATTTAGAGCTGGAGAAAATAGCTTCTACCTGAGAGGCCGGTGATATCCATCTTTGGCAAGTGCCGGGCTTTCAGCACCACAACTGTCATTCTCTGCGCCACAGGCTGGTACGACAAGGAGACCTGCAGTTCCCCTCTGCTAATGCATTTCTGTGAAAAAGAAACAAAGAACTTATTAGGACACAACGGTCTTAGAAACGGGCAAATGCTGCAAGTCCCTAGAGCTGCCTGTCCCTGCGCTAAATGCTGGGAAGCAGGACGGTGTAAGTGCCTCGGGCACGAGCTTTGGGAGAAGGAGCGAGTGGCGAAAGGAAAATCATGCTGTGTCACTGAGCTCCTGCCTCTCGCCTGGAATTCTGCGATTCCACCAGTGCAAACCCAGCGGGTGCTTTCGAGACCCCGGCGGCCGTCGCTGCCTGTTGAGATCTACTGGAGGTGTCGGTGGGTTTTGGGAGCTTAAGGGTCACTGAGTTTTGGCGGAGCTTCGAGGGGCAAGCACCTCAAGTTCTTTACAATGCTCTGACAGGTTCTCCATGGGCTTAGTCTGCAAGGGTACGGCAGGACACACAAAAAGGTAAGAACAGATCTACTGGGTTAAACTTGCCCTTAAGTTGGACACAGCAACTATTTGCCGTTGTTTTCCAAAACGCACGGAACAACGGTTACTGCTGCTCGTGCAAACTTTTGGGGAAACAGTAAATACGGGAGCAATTTCCTGGCCCTGAAAGGGAAACGGTCAGAACTTCAGCTCCTTGGATACGCCAGAGTGCAAGAGCCAGAGAGCGTACTTGTTAGGAATTCTGGGGTTCTTTTTGTCTGGACTAATTTAACGCAGTTATTTCAGAGTAATTTGTAGTGAAGAGGGCCCTGGGGGTGCTGGTGGGCAGCAGGATGGCCATGAGCCAGCAGTGCCCTCGTGGGCAAGAAGGCCGATGGCTGCCTGGGCTGGGTGAGAAGGGGGTGGCTGGTGGGTCAGAGAGGTTCTCCTGCCCCTCTGCTCTGCCCTGGGGAGGCCACATCTGGAATCTTGTCTCCTTGGGACCTACTCCCTTCATCATCCTCGTAGCTCTCCGTTGGACTCCAATGGAGAGCTACGAGGATGATGAAGGGACTTGAACCAGAGAGGGTGTGGAGTCTCCTGCTCTGGAGACTTTCCAACCCGCCTGGACGCGTTCCTGGGTGGCTGCCCTGGGTGACCCTGCTCTGGCAGGGGGTGGGACTTGATGATTATTCGAGAGGTCCCTTCCAACCCTGCACACTCTGTGATTTGCACCCTTAGCTTGTCAGGGACTATTGGGAAGGCTCGTTAGGTTGGGATGTACTCGGGCTGGCTTGGATCAGTGAAATCCTTTACCGGGGTTTAAACTCGGTTCGGTAGCGCAGATTTTGAAACTTCCTGACAAGGAAAACGCTGCTCGGTAACGGCTGCTTCGACGTTGTGGAATGAAGCAGGTTTTCAAAACCATGTGCCTGACACCACGGTAAATCTATGTTTGCTTACTAATAAATGTTGAAGAATTTGCATCAGTCAAGTTGAATTTCAATCAAGTTGAAATTCAATCAAGTTGAATTTCTTCTTATTTAGAAGAACCCAAGAACCCAAGAAAAGCGAAGGAATTACCAGAACTCTGGTTCTGGTGGGATTCTTTCGGTGTGTTTCGGTTCATTGACCTAAGAGTCTCCTTTAAATAACTTTAATAAAAACAGTTAAATGCCCTGTAGAGTAGAAAAACACTCTTCAGGTAAAATGCTACAGCTCCGGGACCCGGGGAAGTATTTTGTAGAGCCCACCAACAATTTCCAACCTGTTAAGGCAAGAAGTGAGCCCAGATGCTTTTTTTTCTATTAAACCCGGAGGACGGGCAGTAAAAATAAATCAAGCAAGAAAATAAAAACCTTAAGCGCCACCTCCTCCTCCTCCCTGAGGACGGTGTGAAAACATCTCCCCCAGCGTAAGCCGCGATATCTCCCAGGGATTGCTCGCTGGGATTCAATTCACCCAAATTTTAGATGCCTACATTTGGCAAAACCGCTTTGGACACACTCGGTGCTCAAGCGAAACAAAAGAGAGTTGTCTGGGGCGGGAGTGGTCTGCGCCGATCGCCACGTCTGCTCCCAGACAAGCAGAATCGCGTGAGAGGCCGCTGTGTCGGTGTATCCTCACCAGCTTTACAGCAGCGACGCCGCTAATCGCCAGCACCGGTGGCTGAAACAGCCAGAGCAGACAATCCTCCCTGCCTGAGCGGGGTTTGTCTCTGCAGACGAACACCCCGTTATCCCCTCGGCTCTGTCACCTGCAGAGGGGACTCTGCCTTTCCTCTCGGCACCCTCACTCACAACGTTCCCTTTTTTGACGCCTCAACAGCGGTGCCGCCTTCCCGAAGCCACGCGACAGCGAACTGCCGGCTGAAACAGCCAGAGCAGACAATCCTCCCTGCCTGAGCGGGGTTTGTCTCTGCAGACGAACACCCCGTTATCCCCTCGGCTCTGTCACCTGCAGAGGGGACTCTGCCTTTCCTCTCGGCACCCTCACTCACAACGTTCCCTTTTTTGACGCCTCAACAGCGGTGCCGCCTTCCCGAAGCCACGCGACAGCGAACTGCCCCGACGAAAAAACCCGGCCGTGCGATACCCATCACATGGATCCCGGGAAAAATGGGTTTCACGGTTCAGGATTTGCACTAACCCTGCTCGTTAGACCCCAGAGGCTCCCAGAGCAAAGAAACTGGGAACAAATACGACACGAGGAGCCCCGTGTCATGCGACTTACTTGTATGTTCCTTTTGAGGATCTCCCTGGTGAGCTGAACCTTCCCGGTGCTGGGATCCACCCCCGCCAGGGGCACCATGACCTCTCCGATAACGTCGTCTCGTGAGAAACGATCGAAGCTCAGGACGAGGAAGTGAAGCACCAGATCCTGGAGCTGGCTGTAGGGGATGCCGTAGAAGGTGAAGGTTTCGTCGAAGACCGGGTCCAGCGTCTTGCGAAGCACGCGAGTCTTCACTCGGTGCCTTTTGTCTGGGAGAATTGTCATCTTGATGTAGGGGTCGGAGCTCTGCGTGTGCTCGTCCATCACGGGCAGCCCGTGGGCCTCCTGGATAGTCACCACCAGCGCTTTTTTAGGGAAGTTGTAGTCCACTGAGAAAGTCAGTTCACCCAACAAGATGTCATCCCCCGGAGAAGACGGGGAGGAGGTTTTACTTCCTCCCGGCGTGAGGCTTTGATCTGGACTCAGTTCATCTCCGTAATCGACTTTGATCGGGAGCTGGTCCACGTGGGGGGCTGCATTGGGCCCGTCCGGAGCCTTCTCGGCACCCACCAGCCCAGATTCGGCAGCATCCACCGAGAGGTTTCCCCTTCCGCTCTCCTTGGGCGCGCCGCTCTTGTCTCTCCGGATTCGGTTGATTTTCTTCTTGTTACTCAAGGTCTCCGGATAGATACTGATGCCTTTCAACATGTGAATGAATTTATACGGCGGCGTTTTGTGCTTCTTTTCTGCTTGCTGGTGACAGCATGTCCACACAAAAACCGTGACGGAGACAGAAACCACGAGGACGGTAGCGCCGATGAGGCCCGCCACAACCGGCGACACATCTGTGGAGAAGACAAGGCAGTGAGGAAGGAGCTCAGCCCCCCCGGGGCCGAGCGCATCTCGACGGAGACCGTCGTGTTCTTAATTCAACTATCGTGCTGCTCAGCGAATCGTTAAGGTTGGAAAAGACCGAAAAGATCGAGTCCAACCGCCAAGCTGACACCACCGCAACCACGAAACCGTGGCCCCGAGTGTCACGGCTACGCGGTTTTATCGAAGCTTCCCCGGAATAAAGACCAAAATAATTTCCTTTAGTTGATGTTTTCCCACCTAGAAAACAGGCGACACTGCTAAGGCACGCCTCAGTCACGTTTCACTCAGAAATTCAGATTATTCCTAAACAATTTTAGGGTTCCACGACGTCTTGCCAAATCAAACTCCCGCATTACCGGCATCTCCCTGGGAATACGGGGTCTGGATTCACAGGAAACATTTTTGTACTTGACTTGCAGGAAACTCGGCAGCAGGGCTGGAACTACGAGATCTTTGAGGTCCCTTCCAACCCAAACCATTCTACGATTTTAAAATTATTTTCTTCCTCACACACGCTGATCAGAAACATCCCACGACTCTATTTTAACAACACGAAGGTGGTAATAACTACGGCCCTAACACTGAATCTGGAGTTCTCCTTTACTAATGTTTAAAACAAATAAAATCATCCCTTTGGCCTGAAACGGTTGATTTTTTTCCCAGCCCCTTACGGCCGACACCAAATTTCCCGATGAAATTCAATGTCCAAAAACACCGGGTAGAAAATTCTGTCTCTGGATTATCTGAAATTTTCTAGATCTCATGTCAACAATCTTTCTTCGGTAACGACAAGCCGGAATAAAAAAGCTCCACGTTCATTTTTAACAACCACGCTAGTTATTATTTTGGTTGATTTTGGAAAAATGTCGCCGAGCTGCAGGATGAAATCGGCGGCGGCCGACTCCCCGGCACGTGCCGTTGCCATCCTCAAGCGATTCCAGCCCAGGGCCACCGAGATGATTCCAAAGTTGGAGCAGATGGAGGCTGGAGGACGGCGAGCAGATGGAAGACGGGGAGAAACCGAAAGAGCAGGGCTTAAAAAAAAGAGATTTTTTTTGCCGTCTTCAATTTCTCGGCGGGAGGTTATAGGGAAGGTAGAGCCAGACTCTCCTTCGAACTCAATAGTCTGTTTAATCATCGTTAAAGCAAATTATTTGCAATTGTAAAGCAAACAAAAAAGGCCTCTAGCCCCTTTCTTTGCAAACGGCACCACCTGCTTCTGTAGGAAAGGGAAACCTAAAAACCATCGTGGTGCCCATCACGGCAACAGGGGGTACGAAGGGGAAGCTTCTCGGCTTTTCCTGTCCTCGTTCGGAACCGTAAAGGGGAAAAATTCCCCTCCCAGCCTCATACTCGAAGCTACAGAAAGCACCTGGATTGTGTATTTTCTGCTCTTTCCCCATATCTGTTTATCGAGGTGAGAACCCGAGTAGCTGACAGGCTCAGTACAGAAAAAAACCACAAAAGTGATTTTCACGAGAATGCAAATATCGCTTTTCCTTAGCCAGGAGCCTTCCCAGACCCAGACGGGAACCGTCTCTTGCAACGGGGAGCGACTCCACAGATAAATCTGTCCCAGGCCTGCCCGCAAGCACAGCCGGCACCGAGCGACCTGCGGCAAGAACCCCCAGAGGGAACAAAACCCCTCCAGAGCCCCAGCCTGAGCCTGGGATTTAAAGTTCCCTCTTTGAAAGGAGGCAGGTGGACTTTAACGGCTAATTTGAATGCAACTCGGCATTTATTATATGGACATACTGCATTTTTATTCATTATTTTATATATATATCATATACATATTATAGA
>NW_009702408.1:0-16659 GCF_000703405.1 Apaloderma vittatum
AGGCCATTCTAGGATTCTATGATTCTACGAAGAAGTTCTCTGGAGATGGAGGATAGACAGACTCATGTCACACATCTCCTTTACGTCATGTAACCTCCCTGCAGATATATGTAAGGGGCTGTGATGTGCAGAACCATGACTCAGCTTGAGAGCAGCCAGTGAAGAGAGGTCAAGTTGAGGCTGTTTCAACAGTAGAGGCAGCAGATAGTCTGAACCCCATGAGTCTCTTTGCAGGAGTAAATGGTGGAGAGAAACAGGCCTGCCACCTCTGCCCAGGAGGGCTGCTTCTGCTCTCATCCATCTCAGGCACATGGGAGGTGAGGAGAGGTGGGGTTGCTTCTCCAGAAGTTGAGAGCATTTTCAAGAGCCTCAAAGCTTTCCAAATTCTTCACCTTGGAAGCAGAGGAAAGGGGGTGACAGAGATGCTTAGATCAAAGCCTTCATGTGAAGGTTACCCTTGGAAATCCAGCTGCAGCTGGAAACAGCCAAGGTGGCCCAGAGTGCCTGCTCTGCAAGTGAGAGGAAATTGGGCAAGAGTCCATCCCAAATCTGGAACAAATGACCTTACTATAGTGAGCATTGTGATGTGACCTCTGAGGTTATGCCAAGGGTAGCTGGAAAGTGATAGAAAGCACACAGGATGAGGTGTAAAGCTGAGGGATTCTGTATGCTGATGGTGCAGAGAGGCAAGCACAGCAAAACACATTCATTCTCAGGAACTGCTATAGGCTTGGGCCTAGAGTTATTACAAAGATATGATTTACATTTGGAAAAATAAGAAATGCACAGGCATAAAGTTTACTTACCTACACCTGCGCTGCGTTACATAGGAAGTAGTATGGTACTCCCTCAACAAGCTTCTGAAGCCTCTACCACTGCTCACTATCTCTCATTTTTGAAGCTGTAGGGAGTAGAACAGCAAAGAAGAGTTGAGGAGGTGTTTTCTGGGACAGATACATACCTGGGTTTTCCTTCTTGTTCACTTTGCTACGTAAAGCCCCAGGATGCACGTGTAAATACAGAAGCACTGTGGAGTAGAACCAGTATAAGCAGGTGAGAAACAAGATTGGAGTTTGTGGAGCTGAGGTTTGCTACCTGGGAGTTTGGCTTGTAATCTGATGCCATCATGAAGTTTTCAGTTTGCTAATCACAACTTCTGCACCTTTAATCTGGCAACTCCCCTCAGACTTCCAAATTTGCCTGCTGTTGCAAAATCAGAGCTTGCTGTGATACTGACAGACTGCAGAAACAGCTGTGAGCCCCTTGTGAGGGAGGGGTGAGTGAGAGGATTTCACTTAGGAGTGACTGAAGCTGGAAAAAATTAAAAGAAACGAAGAAGGGTTTTAAGAAAAAGCAACCAATAATTAATTCATGGATTGGGCTTGCCTGAGGCTAACGTGGAGGCCCAGGGTTTAGGAGATATAAAAGAGGATTAGGTGCTTCACTTGTAAGAACAGCATCCACAGCTCCAGCAGATAAGATAATGGTTACAAGGGCAGTCAAACCTCCTGCCTCCTGCACTGGTGGCACTGACTGGCAGAGAGAGTCAAGTCCCTTCCCCATGCCCACCCTGGTGCAGTTATGGAGGTGCTGCAGTTAGAGCTGCTTTCCTTGGGAAAGGGAGCTGATCGGAAGGCCAGAAACTGGGAAAGGAGTCTGTTCCAGCAATGAAATTACTGCCGTGGAGGAGTATGGGACTGGTCCTGTCTCCATCCCTGCACAGATCAAAGGAGCTAAGAGTCTGGAAACAGCAGTGGATTCTCCCTTTCAATGACATTAAGTAGCAACACAAACTCATAACTAGGACAGCATAAATATGTGCATTTACTTTTTAACACAGTATATAGGCGAACTGCAGAATTTTCTGCCAGGGGATGTATCTACAGAAGAAAATAAATAGCAAAGTTAAAGGGAAAACAAAAATTTTTTGCTTTTTTCTGTTGAAAACAAGCTTTTTCACATTTACTGAAATGAATTATTGTGATTTTGAAAGGAATGCTAGACTCACTGCTACCAGGCCAATGTTGATTATTAAAGATCAAACAAAGACCTAACTTAAGATCTGGGATTGTTTCATCCCATGAGGGTGATTCTAATATTTTACTCCTTTCTGGGGCATTGCTGGTGCTGTTGACTGTTTGAAACATAATGTGGCATTAGGCAAACCTTCATTCTGCCCTTATGTGTGATCCTATGAAATAATCTGCCCTATCTCTCTAGAGGTATCTGAACTGCATCTTCTCGTGTTATGTGATACCATGTTTCAAGAGTCACTCCCCAGAGAGCTTCTACCATTTACCTGGATCTGCATCCTCAAGACACATCACCAATGGGAATTCTTCGTTCTACTGACAAAACCTTTCCTTGATGTCATGGTGCTTACTCATTGCTTGGAAACCTGCACATGCTTTGCCCTCTGAATCAATTTTTAGAAGTGGCTTGGTGCCATTTGCCCTCCCTTGAGCCTTCCAAAAAAAGGGATTCATTTCTAGCTGGGCAACTCTACCCCCTTTTGTCCAGTAAATTATTTATATATTTTTTTTTCAAGGACACAAAAGCTCTCCATCGAGATCCCCAGAGCTATATATATTTGGTGTGCCTTGTTCTTGTATTAGGGCTTGCGAAGAAGGAAAACATCTTGCTGTGCTGGATCACGCATTTCACAGCATCATGCCCTGGCTCCCAAGACAGTTTCTCTTACTGGCCAGCTGCCTCTGCATATGGGTTCTATTGCATCAGCCCCTACTCCTGCTTAGTAGTCAGCGGGCCAAACTTCATCCTTACTTGGATCCAGTGACAATCTTAGCAGAATTGCAAAGGTAAAAACAAAGTTAGAATCGGGCCTCCTTTTCTAACCTCCCTCGAGAGGCAAAGATTAATGAGAGCTTGCTTTGTCCAGTATTTTCTGCCTGCGAAAAGCTATTCACCTTCCGGGACTGTCAGGCCAGGACTGCTCCACCCAGCATGGCCATACCCAGCTGCCCAAAAAACTTTATTTTGCACGTGTATGCTAAAAAAACATAAAAAAACCCCACACCCCAAAGTGCTGGTACTACTAGGTCACATAAAACACTGGTGAGGATTGTGAGATTTGAAAGTTTATGTCCATAAATTGCAGGTGTTTCATCACGAATATCCATTTTTTTTATTGGTAGCCTGTGTGGCTTCAGAGGAAACATTGAGGGGGAAAAATAAACCCCTTGCAACTCCAACACCAGAAGGAAAATAAATCTCTCTCTTTCAAGTGCATTACTTTTTGAAGTCCTATAGTTATTCTGAAGAGACACTCGAAGAGTTAAGAGTGAAATAATTTTGGTGTCCAATCTATCTCCTTAGTTAAGAATTTACTAGCATTGCATAAGCTTCCCGTAACAAGGTAACCAGATATAAATTGACTGCTAAAAATAGATTTACTGTGTTAGTCAATCCCTCATTAACTTGCTTCAGCTGTCTTCAAAGATGCTATTTAAATCCATCCATCTTCTGGAGGCATGGAGGATACTGATATGCAGACAGAGGTGCATGTCAGCTCATGATAGTTCGTGTTAATTACTGGGCTATATGTGTGTTTGAACATAATTCTGGGAGTGACGGAAATCAGCCTGAAGGGAAGAGTTTGACATCAGGCTTGCCCTGTGATTCTTACGAAGAAAAGGAAGATAAACTGAGACACTGCAAAGGAATGGTTGGAGGGGCCTCCAAGTTCTGGTCTTTGCAATGGCAGTAAATAGACAGAAGAAAGAATGCTCTAAGTCTTACTGAAACTAGATTTCTCTGCAAGGACAGGTTTGTTCAAGTAAACTGTGTTATGATCCAGGCAAATGAAACATCCCCTGGACACAGAAAATAATGAAAACTGTTTCTCTGTGGATTTGTGCCCAGTATCTCCCCTATTATTCCCTACCATGCAACAGCACTCCCTCTCCTGCATGACAGCTCACCCTGTTTCAACATCCCATAGCCCCTTTGTCATCTCCTTTTCTGTTCCTAGATCTTGGTAAGTAGTCACATACCCATAGCTGGTTCCAAACTCTGGATCTTCTGGCCAAGCACAATAGACAATCACTGGGATCACACTGTAGCTTTTCCCTTGGCAAGAGAGCATTAGTTGGCCTCTAGCTTCTCTAATCTGCCATTGTTTATTGGGGAACATAATGTTTTTGAGGTTATACTCCACTGGCTGAAATTTCTTGATGTAGTCAGATGGCCCACATGGAAGCATATGCTGGAAGACAGTAATTTTGAGATCATTATTATTATTATTCCCATTTAGAAAGCAAGGATGCAAGTATATGGCAGACTTGGGAGCTGGAAGAACAAAGCAAGGAAAGCCATAACGGGAAAATGGTTTGGAACAGTCAATTGAATAAAAGTACCCCCTTTTTTTTTAAGCTCAGGGGACTAAACCCAGGAGATTTTAGCAAAAAATAAATAAATCACGGCAGCCTGGGGGAAGGATATGACCTGCTTCCAAATCACTTTAATCTACCACGGCTACAAGGAGAGGTTTTGCTTCAGCTCTTCACACTTTAAAAGGGGCCCTGAAGAACAGAAAGGAGAATTCAGAAAATAACCACTATTTGACTCAAAACCTAAGAAGTCTGCTCTAAGTGTGAGAATGGGTGGATACTCTGGATACTCTCTGATTAGGTAATTCATAAAACAACTTTCAAAAAAGACTTTCAAATACTTGTTTGAGGACTATGTTCCAGATAGCACAACTCTGATATAGAACCAGTGCAGAACAAGACCTAGAAGCCACAAGACAAATTTAGACCAAAATTTGACAGATGCTGGAGAATACAGGGGAAAGAGCTCCCTGTCCTTCAAACCAGCTGAATTTGCTTGTGATAGAACAGACTTTGTCACATCCAACATGTATGACCTAGTTACAGAGTTGCCACAGTCCCCCAAAATGAGAATATTTATTGCCCCATGCACTGTATATTACCTTCACAGAAGCCCAATCATGTCAATAGTTGTACATAGCTCGAGTCTATGGTCTTTCATAAAAGTTAGTGGACAGGATGGGAAAAGCAAAATGCCAAGACTTTTTGAAAAAAATCTCTACTATGAAATAAACTGGTCTTTTAATTCTAGCATTTCAGGGTTACTCAGCCATTTACTCAGAAGGACTTGCTGTGGGCTCAGAACCAAGACTTTTACATGGTCTCCTCTGCCGTATTCAGCCAGCGCCTTGTTTTCACTGCACGGTTCCTGACGCCTGTTTTGAGACAGGTTTGAATGTGGCAGCAGGAGGTGGACAAGTGGCTTTTGGAAGGCTTTGCAGAGTGACTCAGCAGCTCGGCTCCGGTTACGTGACCTAGAATCCATTTGGCACAAAAGCTGCCTCGTCTCACTGCTAGGCCACTGCTCTGCTTGCTGCAGCACAACTCGTCCTCACCTTCGCTCACCCCAACCCTTACTCTGGGACTCTGCTTCACCTTCCTTTCCGTAGGCACCAAAGCAGGTCTTAGCTTGGCCAGGACTTTTCCCTTCCAGCTCCTCCAGGTAGGACAAATCCAGATGAGTTCTGGTCCTGTTTGAAGACAATAGGTGGAAGGTACTTCTCCCTCCAGCTCCCCTTGCCCTTCCCATCCCCATACTGCTGTTCTGCATCAGCCCTTTGGAATTCTTTTCATCTCCAACCCTTGCAACTCGGCTGCTTCTTCCTGTCTGGATCACAGTTGAAAGCTCCATTTGTTTAATTTGGCTTTTAATTGACCTCATTCAATGCTTGTTGATGTCTCAGCTAATCTGTGTTTCTCTTTTGCTTATCTGGTGCAGTCCTTTGAAGTCCCCAACACGATAAAGTCTCCTTAAGAAGAGAGAACAAAAGATGACTGGCACAAAATTTCCCATCCAGCTCCCACCGTTCAATCAATGTTTTAGTTGTCCCTTGACTCTGAGACAAGAAGGAGAAGGAGGTTTCCAAGGAAATATAAAAGAATTTATATCATTCCTTACTTAGTTGGAGATTTTGGTGCTAAATAATTGGATCATTCAGCTCTCCATCTTTTAGATAAAAGTAAGTAGTATAAGACTGCTCTTCACAGAAGTGTTGCAAAGTCCAGGTCCCTCAGCTTTATGAAGTGTTCACATGCCATTGGGTACGATGGGAGAAAATATGTTGCCGCCAGCTCTGTGTGCAGCTATCAGGTTTGCCTAGGGCAGCTGGGGGAGTTAGATGTGCAAACACCTCAGAAATGGAAGTTGGGGAGAAAAGATGGATGAACATTATGGAAAGCACTTAAGGCTACCTCTTACTTGACTTGTTAGCTAAGCCATTCCCCTTTAACACCCGTATGTCTGGAATGTCTAAAATGGGGTTCGTCAGCCTCCCTTAACTTGCCAGAACTTCCAGCTGAAAAGGGACTGGCTGAGACTCGGTGTCCCACCTTGAGATGGAGCAGGTGCCACCATCTTAATGCACTTGGCTTGCTCTGAACTCAAATACTTCTACTGGAGGCAGCACAAACATAGCTGGAGAGCCTGGACTTCAAAAAAAGGCTTAAGCACCTTAGACTGCTGCTAAAAATCATGCTTTAAGAATCTGCTGTTAGTACCTGATGTTCACTGAAAGCAAACAGGATTTGGGCTCCTAAGTGACAGTATGGGTTCTTGCCTTCAGTGATGAATGCTTTAAAGCTTCCAATTTTCAAAGTCCAAAACGGCAAGACAAATGCATCCCTAGTGTAATGGATACAGCTCCCATTGATTTCAGCTTTTGGGAGATTATAGTTATGAAAGTGTTCTGTGCAAACTTTGCAAAGAAATAAAAGACTTTGCAGAGGCACAGCAGGGAGCATTACAAATCAAAGGATATGTTCTGCAAAGCTGTTTGCTCATGAGTCATTGCATGAACAGAGTCCAGGACTCAAAGGAAATAAAAGGGTCTTACTAAAAGCAATATACCATCAAGTGTGTTTGTATATATGTGCAAAGCCCAGTGTTAGCTTCAGAGGCATCACAAAGACTGAAAAACTCCATGGCAGGAATTTAACTTGGTTCTGTCAGATACAAGCCCATTATTTTCATCCTGAGACAGTGAACTCCACTGTTGTGTGTGCAACCCAATTCTGAGCTCAAGAGCTTGACATTCTGAGCTATTCATTGTTGATGTTATTTACTCATAAAAATCACTGTCTGAGAATGCAGAGAAATGCATTAAAATGTGTAATGCAATAGAAGCATGGGATCAAACTCAGACTTGTGCCAGAAAAGTGAAAGATCCCATACTCAAGTACTCTCTGGATGTGCAGAACTAGGCAGTTGTAGGTGGAGATAGAAGCTTTTTTTTGAATTTATTTCTTAATCTTGCCATTTCTCTTGTAAACTGTTTGACAAAGTTGCAGCAGAAAAATCCATTGCCAAAGGGCACAGTGAGAAATGTTTCAGCCAAAATAAAATGTTCTAAAAGCTGGTGAGTCACTTAATGTCCAGTTGAGGACTTTGAAAAATTGAAAGGACTGTATGGAAAAAAAAAGCTGTGCTAGTCACATTTGCAGAATTGTAACTGGGATCTCCTGAAACAGGTATTTTCTAAATGGCCCCCTTTTCAAACTTATTTGCAATGTAGCTC
Organism: Apaloderma vittatum; assembly: GCF_000703405.1. Classification (NCBI taxonomy): domain Eukaryota; kingdom Metazoa; phylum Chordata; class Aves; order Trogoniformes; family Trogonidae; genus Apaloderma; species Apaloderma vittatum. Next base: position 7,583 of record NW_009702408.1, read on the forward strand.
CTGGCAGAAAAAGGTCATCACCCCTCCCTCTCCCCATAGATACCACCTCCCTCTCCCCATAGATACCATCTGGATTGCAGACAAATCACCCAAATGAAATTTAAGTTTGGCAGGAGAAAAAAAACCCAAAAAGCAAACCCCTTACATATCTTTCTAAATTGATATTTCAGTATCTCTGTTTTGCACCAACTAAAACAAGCCCAATTTTTCTGGTAGCGAGTGTGTGTTAACATGGCTTCTATTTTATTAAGAAGAAGAAAAAAAAATCATGGCAGTCATTGAGTTGTAATGGCCAAGATATAAAATGTCAGTTTTATTTATGGCAAGTAGCTGGGTAGAAAATATGTCCTGGCATCACTTGAGATTTCAAGAACTTTGTTTTTCTTTTTCTCTTACTGCATGAAATAATGCTGTATTCTTAACAAACAAACAAAGCTAAACAAAGACGGAGACAGCCATCCGCAGCATGAGGGATCATGTTCTTCTCCCCAGATAACCACCTCCAGAGTGAGGGGACCTGCTAGAAATGCAGGGACACGAAAGTCAAATCTGATGCAACAGGTACTTAAACCCACGCTTTCCATCTCCAAGTTCACATGCTAATCACTGGAGAAATGAGCACTCTGGAGCTGCTGTTTTCTGCTGCGTTTTTGGATAAAAATGCCGTGCTGGACCTGAAAACTGTTCTTGTCTAAAAAAAAGAAAAAAAGAAAATAGTGTCACTGAAGTCAGTCCACCCTTGCCACGTGTGCAGCTGTCAATGAACCCACATTTTCCAACAACAAACACTTCCATCGGAAAATTCCTCCCCAGTTCTCAATGATGAGCATTAATTTATTCCTTTCTGAGTCCCCAGAGCTGCTCACAGAGTCAGCAACACCGGGACGTGGCTGGTAACACGACAGCCACACTGAGACTCGTGAAGGGCAGCAATCTGGCTTTGTGCTACTAGTACACGGGTGTAGCCCTGCTGTTACTCCTGACTTGCACCTCTGATGAGCTTACACAGAGGTTGTTGAAGCATTAAACCACCACTTGAACCAGCTTCAAAAAAGGGTCTGGCTAAATTCAAGCAGTTACCATTTCTGGTTGGTTTTTTTTTGTTTGTTTGTTTTGTTTTGTTTTAGCATGTAGCTTCATTCTCCTTCAACTATAATTGATTATCCTGTGGTTTACATTTATGTGTTACATATCTCTTTCCTCAGGGAAATCTCATCATGAGACCATCACAATGCTGACCAGAGAAAGCTAGAAAGCTGCCTTGGCATGCCTCTCTAATCTGGATGTGAAAAGTGACATCAGTCAGGGCCCTGCCTTTTCTTACACTGGTAAATTAGACAAGCCAGGTTCTGCAAACACTTTTTTTCCCACTTCAAAGAGACTTTATCTGTCCAAAAAGATGCAAGTACGGATTTCTAAAAGCAGACTTAGATCTCTCAGCCAAGCACGTGCTGGAGCCTTGGTTCTTCTATCCCATGACAGCAGAATTATAAAAAGCAGGGCAGTCACTGCTACTTTTTAGCTTCTGCTTCTACCGGCATCCCAGTGTTTCCTTCTCTATGCCAGCAAAATTTTGGGTCAGGGTGCCAGAAAATATATTCTCAAAGTCTGGACCCGCACAGTGCGTAGCTCCAGTTTAAATTGTCTTTCCCCATATCTGGACTGGTTAGACTGGAAGGCCAGTGTGACTTTGTTAGCAGAAGGGTACAAATGGATCTCCCAGAAGATTCTGAGTGCACAGGCACCTACTTCCAAAAATAACTTGCTTTTTCTTCTGTTAATTAATGTGCTGTTAATTGCAGTGTTTTCCTTAGAGTGAGAAATCTCATAATCTGCAGCATTTGCCAGACCTCATGCACCAGGGCATTTCCAGCTCCTCTGAAAACAAAGCAGTTTATGGAGCTCCATACCCAGGACAAAACCACTGGACTTCCCATGGTGGTCAGAAGCCCACCCACTGGTGGAGGGGGTTACAAGCTGGAGGTTTCCAAACATTTTGCATGTAGGTGTCAGTGAAGTTTAGGAGAACGGTTTTTGAGGAGATGTCTCTGTGAGAATATAGACAAAGAAGCCCCAAAGACCAACAAGCAAGAACATCAGTGTTTTAGACACCCAAGTCTGATGCCCAGCACAGAACAGTGCTCCTGGGGCATCTACTGTCTGAGGTAGGGCATCCTCCATGAAGAGTCACCACACCATCAAAATAGTTAAAATACGTAAAACTCCCTGAAGGATTATGACTGACGTATTAAAGAAGGATCTTGTTTACAGACCCTGGGAGATGGCGCAGTCATCACTGCAGGAGGCCTTAAGAAGGGCACAGGCAGAATGGATCTTACCTTAGGACAAGGAGAGGGACTAAAGGATCTCTTGGAGTTTCTTCCAGCTCTGTTTACTAGAACTCTCTGTTACTGCAAGACTAATCTACTAAATGAAGACCTTACACAATCCAGACACTGTAAGATGAGTGGCAAATTGAGGGCAGAAATACATTGCACATTTTTTAACAGTGGAACAGTTTATCTAGGAATAGTCTAGGTTCTCTTTTGCCTGTTGATAAGACCAAGTAGCATGCTGATAGCTACATGGTAGCTCAACGCAGTCATGAGCTTGACACAGGATACGCAAGGTCTGATCCTCTTATATACTGTTAGGGTTTAATTTTGATCTTTGTGTGGATTATTGGCCTGAATTAATTCACTGCTGATAATGGGACCATGAAGAGACTGAGGCAGGAAAACACTAGATTAGATAGTCTGTGGAAGCCAACTTGCCTTTACTGCACAGTACAAAAAGCACAGGAAAGTCAACTAGGAAGGAAATACTCCCCTAACTTTCTCTCTCAAAAGGAGGACTCTACATGTCACCCTTAAACTGATGGACTGTAACTGGCAAGGGTGTTCTCCCAGATCCAGAGTAAAAGCATTTATTTCAAGGCCATGCTTCAGTAATTATCCCAAACTGAGCCATCATCCCCAAATCCCCATATTTCAACCACAGCTGATGCCTAACATGAATGCCTGGAATATTTAGAGGAACTGAATCTGTGCTGCAGCCTTTCCAGTTTCTTTCTTCGGTATTGCAGTCACATTTAGCATGGCAAATGACTGCCATTTACCATGGTAAATGAGTGAGAGAAGAATTTGTAAGATCATAAAAATCATGGATGTACATGTTATGCGTGGTGAACGGTTGGGGAGCAGCAAGAACATTCTCTGATGTTACCCCACCAAAACAACACAGCCCAGCCTTTAGGACTGATCCAAACTAATTAAAGGCCTATTCCATGTATATGTGCATTGTTTAAGTACAGAATATTAACAAATTCATTGGCAACATAATAGACTGGTATCTTGGTACATAACACGAGTGACTTTAGTGTTTATATATTTTAAGAGCTACGCTGTGTCAAAAAAATACTCTAAATTGTATTGTGTCAGTGATGAGGTTACTCAGATTGTGATGCTGTCAGAATTGATCCTAATGAGCAAAGCACAAAAACCAGTTTCAGGATTCCTTGCTGGGCATACAGATTTAGGGACACGCTAAACTGAATTGCAAAACGTCTGGGTTAAATTGTTGCTGTCAGTATTGTAGAGTCATCAGAGGTAATGTCGCACCCCTTAACTGCTAAGGGGAGACATTTTCCTTGAGAAGTTATCTTGCAGTTTGCAAAGGACCAGACGCATCCATATCCAAAATCTGCAGCATAGGCCACGTTAAAACAGTCTCCTTTTTTTTTTCCTTTTCTTTTTGAGATCAAAGATATGTAAGAAATACAATTTTGGTACCCAGAGCAAGGGTCTTCTGTGTTCTTTCAGTTGAAGAACTGCCATAGTTTTAAGATGCTATTCTCCCCCTTAGGTCTTCCTTCAGTAAAATACTTCAGCATGTGGTTAATTCTAATCACTTAAGTCATCCCATTCAAGTCAGAGCTTAAACACTTTGCTGAATTGTGTTTGAAGTGGGGAATGAGTGCTTGAATTTTCAAAAGTCTCTAATTGCAATTAGCTATGCCAAGAGTAGTTTTTCATCTTATTTCTGTATTTGGTGGACAGTTTGGATTAGAAAAGAAATGGCTGCAACTCCTGTTTTATATACAAACCTCTTCTGACTACATGATGGGAGATTGTAATGCCGAGCTTTGTTTTAGAATAGTTTTGCCCTGGAATTTATTCCAACCTTCCAAAATAGAAGCCAAATTTATCTTAAAATCCCAGTCTGTCTTATGAGAGCCTTAGGTCTCAGACTTGTAATTAAGATACCGTGGCTTAACAAGTTACCAAGCATCATCTAAGCTGAGGTAATTGTCTGGATGCAAACCTTACAGTAAATGCTTAGCCTAAATGCTGAGTCAATTTATCCCTGGGCAAATGCAGAATAATGTAATTTAACACTTCAGACTAAGCTCGAATGAATCACTGTGTGTTTGCCACAGGCAAAGAGAAAAGATGTAGGCAGTTTCCCCTGCTGAGGAGAGACATGATAACTCACAACCCTGGTCACTTGATGAGGAGTTTGAGCCCTGCTGGGAATGGGAAACAACTAGTGCTCAGCAGTTCTGTCACATTCTTTTGCAGGTGTTTACTCACTTACTGATCTAAGGAAGTAGTCCAAAACTAGCACATAGAATGATAGAATCCTAGAATGGGATAGGCTGGAAGGGACCTTAGAGATCATCTAGTCCAACCTCCCTGTTATGGGCAGGGACGCCACCTCTCGACTAGACCAGGCAACACATGGGGACCGAGCGGGAGGCAGTGACTGAAATGCTGTACAATAAAGCTGATGGTTCTCAGTCTGTTTCTGGAGGACGCATGTTTATCACAGAAATATTTGTGATGAAGGTAAAAAAGGGGCAAATCACAGATCTGTACAAAGCCAACAAGATCCCCAGAAAAAAATGTAATTAAGGAGAGGTACGATTTGCCACTCTCTGCTCTCATTCCAGAACTAAGGGTCATCAGAAGAAACTAAGTAGCAGGACAAAGAAAGGAAAAGAAGATGCTTTTTCACACATTTTGCAGTTCAGCTGTGGAACTTCTTACTGAATGTTTCTGTGGTTGTGAAAAGTTTGTTTGGGTTCAAAAATATCTAGACATATTCACAGGAGTAAAATCCACCAAAGGGCTTTAATGAAGAATAACGTCTTAGCTCAGGAGGTCAGTGAGCCACAAATTGTTTGATCTAGAAATACCTGAAGAAGGAGTGGGACAGAACCTGGCTCCAGGGGCGAGTGACCATGCACATCCATTGATGGGGGCACAGTGTACATGAAGTGTAGGTATATCATGAAAGATGATCAGACAAGTTCTTGCAACCCTTACAGCCTTGGGAAGACACTGTCTTGTGCATAAAATGTCAGCCTCAGCAGAGCATGAGGGCCAAGACAGGGCCACAGAGGTGAACTCATCTGTTGCTTTAAACCAGAGGCATTTTAAGGAAGCGATTCCTTCAAAGCATGGTTAAAGTGCTCTGATGTGGCGCATGGAGGAGGCTGTTCTACTGAGAATTTGGCACATTCAGGTACAATCATCTCTTAGGCCTGCAGGGTTTGCATTTGATGGGAGTAAGAGGCAGCTGTATGCAGATTCATGTGTAATGAGGTCAGGAACTGAAGCAATTCTTGCCAGGTATCTTTGCCTGGAAATTTTATTACTGCCATGTAAGCAGCCAGAGGAACTTAAGATATTTATCAGGAATCATCAGGTTTGATCTATAGACCATAATACCTGCACACAAGATACTGAAAGTAGCAGAATACTCTTTAAATATTCATTTACTATTCAGAAAAGGAAAAGAAATTGTCCAGTGTAGTTCAATAACAGACACAGAGAATCCTTTAAATTATTATTTTTTTGAAAGAGAAGGGATGAATCTGAATCCCATGGAAGTCAAGGACATGTTTAATGATGGGAATGTAGCACATTCTTAAGTCTATGGGAAGACAGCTGGAGAACAGAGCATGACATTCAAACATCTTTTCCAATGGTCAAAAGGTTAAAAGTGAATTTAGCTTGAACCTCGAGGACTGGAAAACTCTAACACAACTGTTGATGATGAGATGGAGATTGGGATAGGAATTTACAGAGGTCTTTCCCAGTTAGAGAAACAGACTGAAATAAATGTGATTTCCTTCAACAAAGACAGGCATAAAAGGATATTCAGTGGCTGAAATAAGGAACACACAAGATTGGGAATAAATGACAAGGCAGCAGTTCTGCATTTCCTAGTGCAAGTTTGGGGGAGCAGGCTCCAGACAAAATGGTACGCAGGACTTCGGGTTGCCATGAAAAATGGATGCATCAGGAGGAACACTGCCTTGCAAGGTGTCCAAAACAATAATCTTTAACTCAGCACCAACAAAATCTTAGCTGAAGCCCAGTTCCTGCCTGAAATCTGTTCTCATCACTAACATTTCTCTGTTGTACCCTTTATAGTGGAGCAGTGGGCACTTCTGTTATTTAAGATGCGCTTACACCATTCTTAGTCCAGAAGTCACGCGTGTACTAGGAGATGCCTACAAAGATTTATGCAGCTTGTGGTTTGATGCCAGGACAAAAGCAAATAACTTCACAGTGGGAGAAAAGTATCTTTTTATTTTTTCTTTTTTTCACCAAGTTAATATTTTCAACTTTGTAATCTTAACTTTCTGCCCTGTTGGAGGCCTTTTCACAATATCTGATTAATAAAACACTTTTCCATTTCCTTTTTTTTGTGTGTGTGTGTGTATCTGTGTAACCTCCCTATTTATGTGATTTTTTGAAGGCATAAAGGTGACATATTTAAACCATCTTCAGTGACAAGTGCCTGGATATTTATAGGTCCCTTCAAATCACCTCCTATCCTTGGGTGTTACATACTCAGCTGTATAACCACTATCATTCTTTCTGCATACTGCGACTGTAAATCTCTTAGTGTCCACGGGTAATGTTTTTTTACTGTTTCTCACATAGGGGCAGTGACATTAACAAGACTGTTACGATGCGTTGTAGATGCTTTGATGGAAACTCCTCAAGAATGGGGATAGGAAATCACATCTAAGTGTCCAGATTGACCCTTCTCTAACTCTGGGTGCTTATGTTAGGAGCAGAATCACTGTAAACATTCTGTGAGCACTGTAGTGATTATGTGAGAGCCAAAAAGGGTACTTCCTAAAGGATACACATCTAAACCAGACCAAATTTTGAACAGTTAGTAACACTCCACTGTTCAGTTAGGAATCTCCACTGGATAACAGTCATAACATTAGTACCTCAGAGAGGACAGGCTGAATCCAGGTTCATGAAATGCTTTACAGAAATTAGACTTCCATTTTTATCTTGTTCCTGTAAGTTTACCTGAAAAGATCACCTGTATCAGTTCTTTGCCTCGTGTGAGGAGCTTTCCCTTTAGGGTTTGGATTCCTCAGCCTCCTTGAGGACAGTACAGAAAACACTTCCTAGAGACACAACACTACTGTCCATTGGCTTCCTATCATATGCCATTCCCATGAACAAAAATCTGTGGTTTCTACTTGGCCAGTAGAAACCTACCTCTCCCTTCAGCGTTAGTGATTTCAGAAGAATCATCACTAGGTCTAATTTTAATGTCTGGTGAGTGGGGGCAGGCAGGCAGCAACACAAGCAGTGTAGTGTTGTGGGCAATTTCTGGTGAAAGTAGAGTTGTAGAGGAAAACAGAGCAAAGTTTGCTTATATCAAATGTCAGCAAGCAAAGACCTACACAGTTCTAGTTCCATTGCCAGGGAGAAGGGGAACAACCACTCAAGTTCTTCTTAACGCTGTAGATTAACTCCAGGATACACCAAAACTGACCTTGGAGTGTTTAGACAGTGCCAAACCCTGTCTACACTGTTTCGGGGCATCCTGATGTTAAGCTGTGACAGTAACATTCAGATTGACCACCCAACAGGCTTTCTTGCATTCAGAAAGCAAAACAGTTGTTAAGTCTCCCATCTGTAGGGTTCCTTCAGAGAAAAATGAGTGGCTATATCTTTCAAAAGGCTTAATAAAAATGTGTTTTATTTTCTATCCTTTGGGATGCCATGGGGAGATTGTCATAAAAGTCCCTGGATCATTCAGTTTATGGCTATGATGGAAAACCTATTAAAAGTTTCCTCTGTGATGATAACATTCATTGGGTTCTCCAGACCCCTCTCTTCCCTGCTGTCAGTCTCTGGTGATGACTTCAGGTGCTGCAGGCACTCAGAAAAAGTAGTGTGACAGCAAGTTTAATTTCAGTTGGGGACTAAGATGAGGCCAAGACCATTAAAGGTGATTTAAGGCAGGTGGGGCTGAACCTTTCACAAGCGTTTCAAAATGCCCTGTTATTCTTAATGTATGATTACACTAGTCCCGACGGATCATCCCTGGATTTATGGTGTTTGCATAAATGCTTGGCTGTAAATTAGAAGATATTTTTGAGCGGTGCTTCATTAGCTGGAAGTCATAGATTTGTAGTCCCTGCTGAGCCATCAACCATCCTAGGGGAGATAGTCCAAGAAGAACTTCACTCTTGGGCTCAGCAGCAGTGGTGAAACATTCGGGCCTGCCAACATTTCTGGAAGACATGATGTCTTTTTTACAGATTAGTTGTGTTCCTGTGCTTGGGAAGGGGGCTTTTGGTTTACCAGGTATCTGCTGTTGTCATTAAAAGGACAGCACAACTAAGAGTGGATGGTGTCTGAATTTGTGCCTTTGGAATTCAACCTTGCTCTCACCTGCTGAGTGAAAACCTTTTCCAGGGGACCCAATTTCAGGTGTGTTGCAGGTCCTGTAGGCTAGGGTGGCAGCTGCTGCTGGATGTGATGCTAGTCGCATCTGTCTCTCAGGCTACGGAAATGAATGCCTAACCATGCCGCCCCAATCATCTACTGAGCCTCAGGCAGACCTTTGAGCTATTTGTTCAGCTGGGGCAAGTTTTCCTTCTTAATCTTTTCAGCTTGGCAGGAGCACTGCTGAGCACACAAGGAAGCTCATCAGCTGCTGGCTGGATGTTTGGACAAGGGGATAACTCCTGCTGAGGCTGGTGAGCTCCAGTCCTGTCTAATTTACATTGTTATTTATTCTGCAGGCAT
>NW_009702408.1:16690-17543 GCF_000703405.1 Apaloderma vittatum
CTTCCTGAGTACAAGCTGGCTTTTCAGCACATTTACAGCCACACTCCCACAGAGAGCTCAGCAGCGACAGACAACTACACACAGCAGCAACAACCCCCTTGCACGATGGAGGACGGGTGCTTGTAGGCCAGCAGTAAAGGGCCACCCCCTTCTGAGGAGAACAAAGAAGACGGCTTCACCATGATACACCTACTTCAGGTTCTGGGGCCTTGTATTTTGTTCAGAGTGCTGCAGTTTTCACGTCAGTTTTCCAGGTATATGTAATTCCCCAGCAAACTTGGAGACTAGGAAGTTTTTTGCTCTTCATCCTCCAGATGAGATTAAAGTGACTTGTTCACCAGATGTGACTGTTGGGTCACTCAGAAGGTCAGACCTGTTTGTCTACCCTGCAAGCTCATATGGAAAGGGCTGCACAGGGCAGACATGCACAGGCCTGCGTGACAAAAACACGCACAGTATCTGAGTGCAGCTCTTCGTGAGATCTCACCAGGTAGTGGATGGCAGAGGTCATCTGTGGGGACTGCCTCCAGAGGGGGACACAGCCGAAGTCTCTAGTCTTTAGCTCTCAGAATGGATGCCTCATCTCTAGGACTGATGTCACATCTCAGGCTTGATTAAGCTGCAAGGAGTGAAAGTCACTTCTCTGTGCCACTGGTAGTGGATCTCACAAATAAGACTCAGAACAGACAGAAATCCTTCATGGCTTGAGCTGAGGGGCCCTGCCTGTTACTCCTATTGGCTCTCCACGGGCCTTGGTACTTGATTTAGCCAGACCCGTGAGGTGACAGTATCAGGAATTTGCACCCCATCAGAATCATGCATACAGTAGCAGGGCTTGGACACCTTCCTGCTG
>NW_009702408.1:17574-21180 GCF_000703405.1 Apaloderma vittatum
ACACATGTGGATAGTGAGTCCTGGAGTGAGGGAAGACAAGTACCTCAAGAGATGTCACTTTAGCTCCTAATCTGTATCCAAAATCTCAGTGAGGCAGTCCTCGGTTTCTCCTTTGTGTGGTGAAATGAGGAATGTTCTGGAGGCAAAATCCATTTGCTACCCCAAAAGTACTTGAAATCCTTCAGTGCTGTGTGATTACTTGAATGCCAGTTCTGACAAAAACATTCTCCCGTAGGAACGAGCAGAAAGAAAACATCAGTGTAGACCCCCTCAGCTGGTAAACTGCATCCCACAGGGTCTGATGGCCATGACCAAAACTTGTGCTTTATCTTTTCACTGTCACTACCTCCTCTCACTTCATCCTTCCCTGCTCCTGCAAGTCAGAGATTAGCTTGGGGTGGCCACGACCCCTTGTGAATAGGAATAGCAAAAAAAAGTGCTGTTTGCTTTGAGCAACATATCAAGTTTGCTAGCATAGAGTCAAACCTTGGCAAAGGGAGTATGTCTCTGGTGTCTTCTTTGGCAGCCAGCTGCACCTGCCTGAAACATTCCCAAGACAATTAAGAACTGGTAAATGAAATATTACTGGATGGACACAGCTTGCTGTAACAGAAAACCTCAACAAAAAGTTGTCTCTTGCAACAGCAGCTGCCAATATGGACTTTTCGCTCCATACTGATTGCCTCCTGGACTAGATCTGCCTGCCACGTAGTGCTCATGACGGGTACAAGGCTCAGACCAGGAACTGCTGGTCTCAATAGAGTATCACCTGGGAGGTGATGAACACAAACAAAGACACCTCTTTAATTTTTATAGCGCTGCTAAGCCCTTTCTTTTGTAGCGTTGGATTTAGCTCAGAGCCCATGGCTGCTTGATGACGTGTGAACGGGATGTCGGTGAGGAACTGACCTTAGAGCTGATGACAAGTTGTACTGGCAAAAACTGGCATAGCTGAGCGAAGGCTGAAACTGCATAGCAGCAAAACCAAGGCAGGCTTGGAGCAGGGTGCAGGAAGCAGGCACAAATATGTGGCATGGCGGCTACCCATTAACACAGCACACACCGTGACATAGGGATAATTAGGACATGGATGGCTCAGGAGAGAACAGCATCTTAGAACAAAAATCCACCAAACCCAACCAAATGAGGTATGGGACTGTGGAAATCAAGCTGAGCTGCCACATGTGCTGTCTCTGTATTGCACTCCCTAATTTAAGTGAAATTTAAGGCAAGAATTATACTTTTCCCCTGCCTCCTCCTTTTCTTGTGGAAGTACTTGTTTTCCTTTACCTGGGAACAGAGGACAGCCTGTCTGTAAATCTTTATGTCTTTCCTGCTGTTTTATATTACTTCTGTAGCTCTGAAATACTCTGACTTGTCCCTGCTTTCCCTCAGGCAAATTTCCCATGCTCAGATTTCTGTTCAAAGTTACCCCAGCATTTTTGGAAAGCAAGGACGATACAGCTTCTTATATCCTTACTGTACCCCGGGCAAGGATCTTCACGTCACCTAGAGATTACATTTATACGATTAGATACACATGCACATAGATCCGCACAGTCTTTTGCAAGCACACAGGACGTGATTTGCCCACGCTCCAAACTGGTCCAACAGCCATGGAAATGCAATCACAAGGTGCTGAGTGACAACTAATATAACCTACTTCTCAAAAGTGCTTATTAGCTGGGCTCAGCAATGCATTAAAATGACTGCATTACTTCCCACATGGAGCTGGGTTGTGTTGGGTCAATTCAGAGCACAATATTTCATGAAGACAGGCCTGACATTTCATCCCATAGGGTACTGACTTCTTTTAATGAGGTTTATCAGATTCAGATAGAAAAAACAGAATCACAGGAACAGAGAAATCTCTACAGACCACCAGCCTGGAGATCGTAGCTGGAGAACCTTTCTGTAAGGACTAGCAAGACCCCAAAATGAAGTGAACGAGACTGATGTTGACAGTTTATTACAGTTCTTGGCTGGATTAGTGAACATACATATAGATTTTTTTGGTAAGGCATTGTGTTTTAAGCCAAAATCTGTTGTGATTTATGTATTACTTTAAATTTGAACTAGAGCTCATTGGTGTATTTTCAAAATAAGGAAATTTCACAGAATTACATTGTTCCGGAGCCAGAGCACATCACCGAGATGTGTCTGTGACTACTACTCTGAGTCACAGCAAGCAGATCCAGCATTAATCTGCAGGGGTAAATCCAGCTACCCCACATTTCTCCCATTCCCTTCTCTGCTCTTATAGCAGCGGTGGCATCCCTGTGGTCTCATGATGAATGGGATCAGGGAACTGATCTGGTTGAAAACCAGAGGAAGTATAAAAGCAGTTCAGTTTCAGTCGGCTGAGCTTTTCAGTCTTAATCATCATGTGGCTAGAGCAGGACTGTCTGCTTCAGTGGCAGCAGAGTTTGCGCTGGGTGATTCTGACTAGAAGCTAGGCTGCAGCTTTCCCTATGGCTGCATTGGCACTAGATCACAGGCAAATGTATCCAACACCCGCTCAGATCTGGTGTAGCAGGGAAAAGACACAAGCTAGAGACTGCAACTCACTTAAGACAGTCATTTGCACTGGTTTCTCAAGGGCAATCCCTTGTTCCTGCCAAAGCCTCCTTGCTTTGTGCAGTGGTGTACAGACTCAGGTATCCTTGTGCAGTGGACCTTGAGTCCTCAAGGCTTCCTGACCATAATAACAGTGAGATGACCATAGAAAAAGGGTTGATTTACTGTGTCTGAAGCAGTGGAGCTGGCTGTGTGCCTCTACCCTTCACCTATGTGTGAATGAGAGCAGGAAGGAGAAGGTTACTACAACCTCAAGAAGATCATAGTCTGGTGGGAAGTGTATTAGAAAAGGACCTACATAACCTATGTGGAGCATTAACATCCCAGCATCCGGTTACAGATGTGTAACTTATCTTGAATTTCTCTCTGTCAGATTCAGTGTGGACAGTGGTGATCCAGAGCACAAGAAATAAGGCTTCTACTCTGAAACATCCTCTAAAGGAACTTCTGTTTTGTTTTCAAAGTATGGTGAGTCCTTACAGATTTCTAAACCGAACCAAACTACACCTTGTGTGTTTGGGAAAGAAAAGAGCCAGCTTTCCTCAACTTTCCCAAACCTTTCAGCTGGCAGCATTTTCCTCACACATTACAGAGATCTCTTCGGAACTCCCCATGGTTTTGAGACCTTATTTCAGCAGCCGGTTTGCCATGCCTAAACCCTCCATCTAGACGTGCAAGTGAGGCCCCAGTTGTACTACAAGAGGGTTTTTGTAGGCCCCATGAAGCTCCCTGAGACCTTCCTTCTGGGTGTGTTTTCTTCTTCTGTCCCGTTCCTGGGGAATTACAGATCCTTCCTTCAAGGCCAGGTCTGAGCTGGCCATGACTAGAGCAGGAAGGAGGAGAAAGCAGGGCAGCTGTGGGGTCTATCCTATCAATTTTCCTCACTTTAAACACCACTGAGCAGTACTGATGAACACCTTGGACCTCTTAATGGAGAGGTTAGGTGCTGTGTGGAGACTGCTCTACTCCCCACATGCTACCCTCTTTTTTTCTGTTTTTGTCCTCCTACCTGCTGTGGAGTCACTCTTT
>NW_009702408.1:21211-37855 GCF_000703405.1 Apaloderma vittatum
AAGGGTTTTATTATTTTTTCTTGTTTAGGCAGGCTCTGGACTCAGCACTGAGAAATTTAGCAGGAAGAATAGTTACTACAGGTGCCTGTAGGGCAGCAAATAAGAATGGGGGTAGTGCACAGAAATACTGTGGTGTGAAACATTTCCGATACAAGTCCTACAAGGGAAACTGTTTGTAGAATAAAGATCCCCTGAACCAATTGACCCAGAGTATCTGACGGCTCTGAACTCTGGCCCCATCCTACCCTTGAAATCATGAGTCCTGTAGCAGGAGACAAGGAGAACAAATAGCCTGAGAGTTGAGACAGAGCTCATAGGCTTGGGAAAACTGATTGCGATTCTTGGCTCCTCCAAGGACTTCCTTCCTAACCTTTTCCAATTGGTTTCATTCCTTCTGTGGAGCAATGCTTATTGACTGACTCTCCTCAGTATTGTTCAGACCCAGGCCTGGAAAATGGGGACTGTGTGACTTTTCTTTTTTTAGATATTTTTTCAGGTCAGTTTAGATAAGAAAGGTGTTTGCAGGGTGGAAAATGAGCAACAAAAAGCAACTCAGCCTGAAGGCACACATCCAGCATGGAAAACCTGAACCCAAACATTCAGCTTTGGCAATATCATAAACAACTGTGAGCAGCATGTGTTGTAATATGAGGCACTGGGGAGCCTTGCAAGTGGCCAGTGCTCCCAAGTCAGCCTCTAATAAAGTCACTGAGTTTTGAGCACATCGTCAAATTGATTTTTGCTGAGGCTTTTCAGTGATGGTGTGATGCCAGTCATCCCAAACTACAACGCACTGTGGACAGAGAAAAACACACTGGGTGGCAAAAAAGCCTCCTCATCTTGATAGTTTCAAGCCACTATGTAAAAACTTGTGGTCAGAAATTATCCTCAGAATTGCTGCTTTTCTCCCAGCATAGTCTACATATGCCCTTTTGAAGATTAAGACCTGTTGTAAAACATTGAAAGGGTATGAGGATCATCACTCAGGGTGAGAGCTAGCGCAGGTGTGCTCTTGGTTCCTTCACTTTCAGGGAGTGATTATTATGGCAGGAGTCCTGAAGTACAGATTATACCACTACTTCATAGAGAAAAGCAAAATCTCTCTAAAATACTGCATACCAGATCTGAGCAATGGAAAAAAACCAACATTAAACCCCTCCCCCTCCTTCCAAAAGCCAAATCTGGCAGTGGGATTAACTTGTATGGCATGAGTACCTCACACCTGTGCTCTAGGAGAAATTCTCACTACCTCTAGCAGCACCATGATGCTTACCCCACACAATGTCTCTAGCTACAGATCAGCCCTTAAGTACCAGGAAGAAAATGGGTAAAAAAGAGACAGAACTGGGACTACAGATCATGGGAAATCCTCCTTTTCCATCTGTTTAGCTATGTGAGTTCCCTACAACTTCTATAAGCAACAATATAGATTGAATCAACAAAGTTTCAACAAAATCCTCTCCCCTTTCCTTGCAGGAAGACACAGAAGACCCATGCATCTCCTCATCAAAACTTTTCTCTTAACTCCAAGCTTTGCCCTGATCCTGCCACAGCCCCCTAACTTAATCAGGGTCTTTTCTGAAACCATACACCTTCCCTCCCAGAAGGCTGTTTTGAAGAGGCATGCAGGCTTACAGCTTGTAAAAGTTTCACTGTTTGTTCAGACTGTCATTGACCAGGAAGCATCTGCAATGATTTTGTATGGAGGAGGCTTGGCAGCAGTAAATTACCATCTGACCTGATGTTTTGGTTGTTTAGCTTTTTCTTATTTTTTTTTCTTGCTTCTCCAAGGAGATCTGGGATCCGGGATATGTAAAACATTATTTTGCTGACTTTAAATCATGTTGCAATATTGCAATTAACTTGAATGCCAAACTCAAGCCTGTAAACTCTATTTTTAACCTTGACTTTGTCAGTGCAATGGATACTGTCGTATCAAAGTATTTAAGGGTTTGTGGTAAAACTTCCTCAAACCAATTTTTGCTCAGATGAGAATAGTCTTACTGGAAGCCTATACAGATAGGAGCTATAAAAATTTGGTTTAAAATTGAATCAGGCTGCAGGAAGAAAACAATCCTTTTGTACTACGGAAGCATAAAAGCAGGCAGTTTTTAGAACAGGGATGGATTCTGCTAATAGCATACGCATAAAAACAGCCTAACTCCAACACAGTCCTGAAAGGATCCCATGGATGAAAGCTCCTGTTCTGCCACACTTCTGCAAAATGTTGCTGTATTCATGCAAAACAGCTACCCCTCATCAGCTGAGCCAGTGTGGCTATTTGCCTTCCTAGCTCTTGACAGATGGACATGCATCAAGTTGGATTTTTAAGCACCTTTGTGGCAATGGCCAATTGCCCTGAGAACTATGAGAAGTAAGGCAGGTGGCTGGCTGGGGTCACCTGTGGTGGGCTGGACATCCCACACGGCTCATGTTGGGTGGCCAGTGGCAGCTGGGAATGGTACCAGTCACGTGAGACTCTCCTTGTGTGATCCATGCAGAAGAGTTGGTAACACCTGCCTGTAAAACAAGGCAAAAGATGCTTAGTTTATAGGTATACAGAGTGTGGTATTCATGGAGGAATCCAGTTTTCATCTTCTGAAACCAGGGAGACAAATGCTCCGTGGAGCAGGGAGTCTGGGTGCAGATGCACATCTGGATCGTTCCCATGCAGAAAGCTGTCTTTGCAGGGCGCCAAGCACACAGTCCAGTAATTTCTCCCAGGAGCTCAGGTTCACTCTCCAGGTACCATCTACCAGAAATATGATGCCTTGTGAAATCCCTGAGCTGTCACTGCAGGAGAGTAAAGCTGACAACTTCGGGTCTACTGCTGTTTTAGACAGAGACTGGAGGACCAGAGTGTTGAATGCTATTCATCTCCTGGAATATCACTTGCAAAGCTGTTTGGGAGTGTGTATATTTTTGTTTGTTGGCTTAGTTCTTTATTTTGTTGGATTTTTTTGCACTAAAACACAAACAAAGTGTGGAATTTAAAGTTGTGGAAGAGCAGATTTTACCTGAGAACCCAAAAGCAACGTGGTGAAATTTGATGGACACTCTTGGACTTGTTCAAAAAATAGGGAACTTTTCAAGGCAAATGCACCATATCTATCCAAAACCAAAGAATATGAATGAGTCTCATATGATTACAGCAAGGCTGGGAACTGCTGATAGCAAAAAAGTGAGATATAAAGATAAAAAAAAAAGACATTACTGATGAAAAATTGCCTTTGAATATCACAACAATTTCCTAGTCACCTAAATGGCAGGAGGCTTTCAGGATATTTTAGCTGGACAACAGCTTTAGATTTTCCCCTCTCCTGTTCTCGTTATATCTGCACTGATCTCACCAGGAGGACAATGTCCTTCCTTTCATCCACTTGGCTTCCTTATGGACAAGCTTCAAATTGCACCTGTTTCTGCCTTTCAGCTTGCCAAATCACATCAAGGACTGTGAAAGCATCAGTCACCTCTTAGTAGACAATAACTTGTTGGCTTTTTGTCTGAGAAGAGTCTAGCCCTGAAACAAGCACATTGTTTCAGAACAGGATTCTGGCTACAAGTTTGCAGGACAGATGGAAATGCTACTTGGGAAGCAACAGACCTGCTAGAAGGAAATGCAGCAATTAAAAGGTCTTGTCACCTGAAAAGTCCCATGTGTTCCAGCAGAGTGCATGTGCATCCAACACAGTATGCCCGAAACACACATTTGTGTTAGCAAACTGTGCTCACGCAAGACAGTCCTTAAACCTGGCCCAGGTTAAGTCTCAACTGGAAGAAATTTACTTAAATGATCCACCTGGAGGTGTTCAACCAGCAGACTCTGCTTCTGGGGTATAAACATTCCTGGCTTTGGGCACGCACTCACAGGCAAGGCTAATGGTGCACAGCTGCATCACCCTGCCATGAGAAGGCAGCTCACATTCCACATCTGGACTCCAGTCTGTCAGACCCACCACCTTGCAACCTAGCTGTGCTAGAAACACATTCCCATGTTCTTCTCCACCCTTCAAATGGCTTCTTGGCTCCGCCTTATGATGCTACACTCAAGCTATAAATGACACAAAAAGATGCATTTTCATACGTTTATGCAATGGCGTGTCCTCTTTCTGCCCAATGAAATTCAATCTTTTCTCAAAAGGAATTGAAAAATGGCAATAGCAGATAGATATGCCTGGCTCCTGCTCTGGCAAGGTCATGGTTTTCTTCGTTGGATTTGGTCTCGCCAAGTGGCGCTTAATTAGCTTTCAGGACGTGGCTGGTTTATAGCATCTGGATTCACAACAGTAAAACTGGGTCACATCATGCGTGATGCATGATAACCATATTTAATTTTCATACCAGTACCAGATGCCTTAGAAACTGGACAGTTTGTGTAAGCACAGAACCTCCTCTTTAACCTCACCACAATTTCATCAGTACCAAACAGGCCGAAGAATTCCTGTGAAGTGACCAATTAAACCACATTAATTATTTAAAAATAAAAATAGCCAAAGTGGTATTTTTTTCCCTTATGTCTTCTGAACCAAGTGCTAGGAGGAATTTCCACTCCTCCAAATGAAGATTTATTTTTTGAAAAAGCTTGAATTAAAAAAAAAGCAAAAGACAAAAATAAACTCTTTTCATCTTTCCAACTAACATTGCCCTTTAGTAAATTTGAAATAATTCCATTGTTATAATTTTAGCTGGAGGTGATGATAGCCTGAGAGATCTTATTTGTTTGTATGGTCTCTGACTGCAGGGTGCAAAAGCCTGTATTGCAACTTTCTTATAGAAATGTGGCTGAAAGTATTTTATTTATGAAGGGAGAGGGAAAGCAGGCTTTATGGACACATCTTTAATTGCTCTTATTTAGCAACTAACAGAGTTTGAGAGGGAGCTCTCATTCCTTCTCTTGTTAATCAAGTTGCAGTAATTTTTCTGGTAAAGAAAGGGACTTACAAACAATGCCAGGAAAACCAAATATTGTTGGGAATGCATTCATCAGGAATGGATAATCTCCTTTGAAGGACCATGTAATTATTAGAGGGAATCCCTAGCAAGGGCTATTGGATTTGGACTCTTAACTCACAGGAAAGCAAAAATCAGAGACAGAATCAGATTTTGGTGAACAGTTACAAAAACTGTGAGAACAATTTTGAAAAATTTATTATGTGATTAGGCAGAGTCTGAGCACCTTTTCTGAAGCTGATAGGAAAATATCCACAGAATCTGGGAATAATTTCTCTCTTCTCCAAACTCAGTGGCACTTGGGAAAGTGAATGATCACCCACAGGACATTGATGTCTTTGAGATCTTTTAGCACCTGCTCTTTATGAGGTACAGAGAAGTTTAGATCTCATGCCCTAAAGCTGTGTGCTCTGTGGGCTCCCAAGAAGCTGCAGCCGATCTGAAAGTACCAGATTTTCAGATGACAGGTTTCAGTTTCCATCAGCTCAGATTGCAGAGGGTTAAGATTCATGATCTCACTCCAAAGGTCACTCAGTTGTGCTTGCGGAGGCACACAATGTTTTGAATATGGAACATTAAACAGTTGTCTACTTACCTGAGATATAAGTAGACCCATGCAAATATTTTAAATGCAGGAGAGATTTCTAGGCCACTTAGAAAGCAGGATACTTTCTACTTTTGCCTTAAAGCTCAAAGAACTCCTCTCTTTTTCCTTCTCTAACACAATAACTGAATATAAAGAAAATCTGTTTGCTTTTCTCCTTGAGTTTAAGCCAATGGAAAACAAAAGAGCTCATTCAGTGAGCATCCCTAGCAGGAAGCATCAAGAGAAGGGGGGAGGTTACAGACAACAGCAATCTGTGCAGAACAGGACTGCTCCCGATGAGCAAACTTTGCAAGATTTACTGGAAGGCATCAACTGCTTTTACGCACTCCCATTCTCTCCTTACGTTTTCTCTTCACTCATCTGGCCACAGAGGTCTCAATCCATCCCCTTCAATTAGTTGCCTTTACTTTTCACCTCTCCCTGAACTGGGTGCTGGGAACTTGCTCGATGAGGCACTTTCTATTATTCTATTTCTGTTATTCCCAAGTTCTCCTCATTTTAGCGTGGAATGTGCTCTAAGTTATGGTGCTTACAGCCAGTTGCTAGTCTTTTATACAGGTCCCAGGGCTGTCTGCATTTGCTCCGAGTATGAATGCTCAAGTTTTATGGGGAGGAGAAGGAAAACCCTAGTTCATTTTTCTTTCTGTCCTTGCTGCAAGACAAATGTTTAGCTGCCTTCCTGTTAGCAGCATTCAGATAACCCTCAGAGGACAGGTTTTCAGCATAGACTGGGGATGGAAGATGAGAGTACATATGGAAGGGTCTCCAGACTCCTATTAGCAGGAATTGCAAGACTAATTCTCTACAGTCCTTCCTAGAAGTTTGGGTCCAAACATTCCCGTAAAAAAAAAAAAAAAGCCCCCCAAACTTCACGTTGTTAATCTGGCTCTTAATTTGCCAATTCTGTCTCATGAATATTGTCCTGCCCCTTCACATATTCTCCAATAAGGTAGGCAGATTGAAATTTTACCCTCCCTGACCTACTTGGGAATTACAGTCTTGTTTCTATTCCTACTTCCTCATCAAATTTACTAAGGTTCTTAGAGAACACTGAAAGCTGGCCATGGACACAGAGGAATGCATTGAATAAGCAATTGCCCCAGCTATCCAAATAAGCTTATCCTTTGTCAATCCATGCTGGGAGCCTTTGGGTTCCCCACCCTGAGTACAGGTGCCACACACTATTCTGGTTGAATTTTCAGTGACCCAAAGACTCCTCTTCCAGTGAAATATCACAGAAAAATGCACAGTTGCGTGCCATCATAGGCTAATTTAGAAGCTGACTGAGTGAGAACATGGTGCAATGTGACAGAACGTAAATATTTTTGCATCCCTGAAAAGTTCTTTGCTGGGTGATCCTTCACCATGGATGTGGGTGTTTTTTGGTTAAGTCACCCTTGCACAGTTGCCTTGATCTGTTTTTTGACCCATAGTCCTGAGGCTCAGAATGTAGAAGGGGTTTTATCCAGGAGTACCAAGGGGTACTGTGTGAAGATACACCACAGCAGTGTTACTTCTTGGGGAAGCTGCAGCTGGACTTGAGAAACAGCCTTAAGGTTCTCTGTTAAATTCACATTGTTCTGCAAACTCCTCCTCTCCATGAAAAGTCAGAGCTCTGATCAACACTCTTTGGGATTTTGCTGGATATAAGGCATTGTTACCTTCACCAAAATAGGCAGCAGTGTTAGCGGATCACATTTCTGACTGATTTCCTTTACTAGGACCATTTGTAGCTCTGTCACTAAACTAGTTTCAGAGCACTGATTAGTTCTCAATCCTGTTGACAAAAACTCACCAGTATAAAGCAGCGAGGCTGCAGTTACACTCCTTCTTCAAGTTAGCAATCCAAATAATCCAAAATCACAAACTCAGGGAGTTGTCCTGCTGTCACCTGGTCTCAGGCTACTGGCTTTGGCAAGCCAAGTGCTCTCCTCGGTCATCTTCATTGAGAAGCCACTTCTTAGACATGCATGCTTGCACCTTTGCTTCCTTACACATGTTGGGAAGAGAAGTTGAGTTTCTACAACCTCATTCACAAGGCTACATATCCAACTAGGCGTAAGTTGCCACGAGTTTTATTGGATATGTTATTTTGCTACTATTACTTTCAGATTCAAGCTTTGAATTAAAAATCTCACAAGTTCTTTTCCTTCATCACTTTAGTTAGCAAAATAAGTTTAATTACTGGACTCTATATTACTTTTCTTCGTTTTGCCTAAAACTCATGCTAAAGCCTTGACATTAAGTTCTTTGGGCTACATGAGTCTTGACAGGAATAACCTTGCTATCAGAAAAAAATTCCCCAAAGGTTTTTGGGTGTATCAGTCCTGCAGAAATCAGTGGCAGTTTAGGAATGAGATTCCTGAAGTCCTAAGCCTAACAACCTTAAACAAGCCTAAGGATTCAAATGACCTTTGTCTAGACTCACTCAACATTACTTAGTTCCTTATCTTGGGTTTCCTTGGTTAAGCCACTCCTGTGGCTTTCTTCCTTTAGGTCCAGGTCAGCTGAAGAGTGTGACAGTAAAGCCTCTCGGTTTTAGTAATTTCTAAATCTCCGAGAGTGGGATTTTTTAGGCTTTGCAGCAAGAGAGGACGAAAAAAGCAGACACATAAGCACATCCCCAGACAGGCAGTAGCAGCATGCAAAGATCACAGACCAGGAAATGGTAACTTGCAGATGGACAAGGCTGTTGACTAAAACTGTTGTCATTAGAAAATGTTGCCGCTACAACCTTCCCCCGATGCATCATTTTACAAGAAAGCATCATTGTAAAATAGAACAAACCCAAAAATTCTATGAAGGTGTGTTTCCCAGCTTGATGATAGAATTTCTGTTCAAATGTAGATGCTTTCAGCTCACAACAGCTGTTAATATAGAGGATATATGTGTTTGAATAAGTATGTGCATGTATGAGCCTAGGGAGAGGATGTTTTGGGGTCTTACCATCTCATTCATAATCATAAAAAGTTGAAATATCATCTTAAGTCTATGTTGACTTCATGAGGGTAATGGCTCCTTCCACAGCTGATCTCTTTGCTGCTTTAGTCAGCTGACTCTTTTCCAGAGAGAGATAGTTCGTGTTTGTTTGTTCAGGGCAAGGAAGGGAAGAGAGAGCAAAACCCCCAGAAATCCCAACTAAATGAATCAAAACCACTACAAAAGAGTTTTGGTTTATCCTGTGGTGGGACATGAAAAAATTCTGAAGTCTCAGAAGGCTTCACAGGATGAGAAAACCATTATCTGCATAGATTTATTTGCAAAGAAACATTCAAGGAAAGGAGGAATCTGAATTGGCCCTTTTCAAGCAGATTATTTAACTCAAAATAACTTGGACAAGTCCATTTGTCCCCAAGGTCATTAAAATACCATCTTACAGACACTTTTTTCTAAGATTTAAGTCATCAATTTTACTCCCAAAGTGAATTAAGGTAAATGATACTGAAGCCATATTGATTCCAAATGAGATAATCTAACCAATTCAATGTAGTTTAAATATCAGCTTTAAATTCACCCCACTGGTTAATTCAAATGAACGATGCTGCATGCCCCTGTGTAGGCAAAGCTGTTCCAGGAGTTTCTGACAATCTATTGAAGTCCAAAACCATCCTTTCCTGCTTATACCCTATGAAGAATGTGCTCTGGAGCCAGCACTAGTAAATTTTCAACTTATCAGCACATCAGATTCTTGTTTACAGCCACTCTTCTTCTCTAAGAGAAGATGGTGGCAACTCTTGCGTCTCTGTTCACCCTTTCTGATGATTCCCTGCTCGTTCTTGGGCATGCCATCAGACCTGCATTACCTTTACTCAGTTGTTCTTTAGGATATATTTCTTGCCATATTTATTTAAGGTATCTATTTAGGATATATGTTCTGCAGAGCATGACTCTGTGTAGCTTGCTGGCACAGACGTATGATTGTCAATCAAAGTTTTGTCATGTTGAGTAAGAGCTTGAGCATCTGGAATTGCAACAGTAAACCCTAAGCCAAAAATGAAATACATCCTACAGCTGTAGGATACAAACCATTCTGCCTATCAAAAGTCTCTCCAAAACCTATGGCTTTTGCTCATGGGATTTCCTGCACACCCTAGAGCAGCTCCCACTGGTTAGCATCGTCAGACAGACCAGTCCTCAGGATCAAGAGCTTTTTGTTTTGGGTGTGAGTGGCCCATCTTATTTCAAGTTCAGTGCTAACATTATCATCAAGTGCACTAACCCCTTCTGTGGCACATCTTGGAGGAAGAACCTATTTGCAAAGGCACCTGAGTGAACTTGAACGGTCCCTCACGGTTTTGAATCACAAGGCTCAGACATTGGTTTCCTTACACTACCAAGTCCAAAGGCAATCAGTTTGGTGCCTTGGCTTGTTAGCACAAGGGAACATACTTCCCACTTTTTATTCATAGCCTCTTTTTAAAGCAATATGGTCTGCTCCCCCTACCTACCATATTCTTCTTTAAAAATGCAAAGCTTGGTCAGATAGAAGTTCCTTTGGGATCCAAATCTTTTTTATCAGGGACTTGATACCTGACTATATTAGCAGACTCTTTAGATAAAGATGTGTGTCTCTCATGTCTTAGTTACTGTGCGATAGTAAGTAGATTTTTATTGCATTTTGTCTTTTCCCAGGTGTCATGCACTTTCTGCTGACAGGGCATATGCTAGGAGTCATCCTCTGGTCTTCCACTGGGATGGGATGTGAGATATCCAGGAAAAATGTTGGCAGTCTCCAGAATTCAGGTCTTTGTTAGCTAACCAAGGGTTGAACATCACTTCAGCCTGAGATGTAGAAGGATAAACATCATCAGTTGGTCCCAACTGGGACACTAAACTTTTGTTTTATTTCCCTAAGTAAGGGAAGAAAAAAAGATTTAGGCAGAGTTAAGAAACAAGGGGATTGCTCTGTAGTAAAGAAGAAAGCTATTATATGGAATTGCTTACTTTGCAAAACTGTATCAGATAATGGAGAAATGGAATTAAAAAAGAGTGATGTTTCAAAATACAGGACAAAGGGAGGAAATTCTCTCTGCCTGAGTCTGTAGAGTGTTTCACTGTTTGGACTGTAGGTCCCTTGGTTATCAGAAGTAATTCCAAGCATCACAATGACAGCTGAGAAAAAATTCTGAATCTCCATCCCATGGGAAAATCTGACATTTAAAAATTTGCTTTAAGTTCCAAAACATGAGGCTAAAGAAAAAGTGAAAAAAAATCCGTAATTTCTAATCTGCAGAAAATGTCAAAAGCTTTTTTTTTATTAGTAGTAAATGTCAAAACATCTTGTTTTGACATTTAAAATGTAAATAATGGAAGCACTTCATCCCTCAGACAGCCTGCAGAGGATCCCTTCCATTGAGGTCATTTCAGAGTCTAGTTTCATGCTCTGACAGTGTGTTGCCTTCTGGGAGTTGTTGTCCCAGACTGTGTTTTCTTCTCTGGGCTAGTAACCAGATGGACTACATCTCCCATTAAACTACCCAAATAGGAGTGGCAGCACGTGCCCAAAAAACTCCAACTTTTGCTTGCCTTGTGGGATGTGTAGTTTTCTAGGAAATCTGCACTCCTAAGAGGAAACGTGGGCACCTGATCTTCTGCAAAGTAGCATAAAGAAATGTGAATTCCTGTTTTGTTGCACAGATTTAGAAATAAAGCACTTTGAGGTCGTGTAAAGGAGGACACATTTGGGCTAGAGTTGAAGCAACTAAAACTCAGTGTGATTTTCTCCCTACCTCTAAAATAACATTTTTCCGGAAAAAGTTTTGATATTCATTATCCCAGTGGAAAACCTCAGGTAAGCTTTCACTTCAGTGTTTTATAATTTGTGCTAGTAAATGCACAGCTACTGTTCAGCTGCTTCTGGTCATCCAATACATAAACTGGGAATGGGAAGGGGGACGCAACGAAGATCTCTTGAGTTCGTTCCTTCAGTCAGCGCTGGGATTTAGATAAGACATTTGCTCAGTGACATGAAGCTGTCCACAGGCAAACCAGCCACACACTAAACCTTGCCCCACTACTGGGTGTCAGCTGCTTTCTAGCAATAGCTCTGCTTCCTGCATAATCCCGGGTTTTGAGGATCGACATAGCTTGGCACTTCCGTTGATTGCATGTGTTTCTGTAGGTTCACCGGTGCCCTTCAGAGGGAAGGGGGAAGCAAGGAAGATCTCTTGAGTTTGTTCCTTCAGTCAACACTGGGATTTAGATAAAACATTTGCTCAGTGACATGAAACTGTCCACAGGCAAACCAGCCACACATTAAACCTTGCCCCACTACTGGGTGTAGCTGCTTTCTAGCAATAGCTCTGCTTCCTGCATAATCCCGGGTTTTGAGGATCGACATAGCTTGGCACTTCCGTTGATTGCATGTGTTTCTGTAGGTTCACCGGTGCCCTTCAGAGGAAATGGTCCACATGTCTCAAACCTCCTCACTGGCTAATGTGCAGTTTTGCACATTATGGTCCACAAATGGTCCACATGGCTCAAACCTCCCCTCTGGCTAATGTGCAGTTTTGCTGTGTGGCCCAAAGCCCTGGGGCTTTGAACTTCAGGTCCTGTCCTCAGGCAGCACACCTGCTGCTGTCATACGGGCACTCACTTTCCACAAATATGTGTGGCAGCCCACTCTGCTCCTTAGGATTGAATGACAATGCTCAGGATACACAGAAGGCAATTTTCTGTCCCAATTGAATCTCCCAGCATTGCCCAACGGTCAAAAGAACGCATAGGGGGAAACCACAGACCACAAAGTTTGCCCTAACCAAGGCAAGTTTAAGAATCTCCTGAGTTTAAGTGTATACCTGGTAGAATCCTTTGTGGTGCTGCTAATATCATCATCTCTGTGTTTTCCTTCTCACCCAGGAACATCAATGCAGTTTATACAATGTTGACCAACCGATGTCTAGAGAGGGAGAAAGTGATTTACCCAGAAGGATTGACCCAGTTCAGCAGCCTAGTGACAAGGCATGGAGTCTAGAAAGTCAGAAAAGGAATCCCAAAATATCTGTGCCACAACTCCACATCTGTTGTCACAGTGTTAAAGATGAAAGGAGAAAATGCGAATTACTTGCCCTCAGTATATAGCAAAGACTAGGCCGTTTCCTCCTTTGAGTAAAGTTAACTGAGAAGAAAACATGTCTATGGAGGTTAAAATTCATTCAGAAAAAGAAATTATTCCTTGATGGATTGGGACAGCAAGAAAAGTGTGGGAAAAAGACTGTTTTAGAGCTTGTCTGTTTTAGCTGGCATGAACTAGTCACTAGCAAGCTGTAGCATTCATTTGTGCAATACTAATGACTGCAGAAACACAACTGCATGCAGGCTGGGACTTCATCCCATTTGATTATAAATGGGATAAACCAACAAAGGTTGAAGATTTCAACTCAGTGCCCCAAGGCTCCATCTCTAGTCTAGAGACAGAAACTTCAGCTACAGAAGGTGCAAGACCATAGTAGCACAGAGCAGGATGGAAAACGTAGCAGGTGGGTGGGAAAGTGAGCCCTTTGGGTAGACATGGAATCACATGTGGTCTCAACCATACTGCAGCTGGCTGTGCCATTACCACTTGACTGTGGATTGCTATGGAACAGGAGTCAGTGGCTTGGGCTCGTAACTTGGAGCTAGTTCTTACTGAGGAAGTGGGAGGGAGCATTGCACTTGTTCGCATCACCTCTCTGGAAGAGGGAGAAACCTTCCCTTCTTCCCCAGGAAGCACCTAAGAACTCCTTGAGGCCTTTTCCAGCTGACCTCCAGTAGGGTGATGGGCCACCAGAGGCCCTGTGAACACTGATGGCTCCGAGTCCTCTGCCAGCAGAACTAATGGCCCAGGTCTTGCTGGCGAGAGTGCAGAGCAATAAATGTCCCTGAGATGCTGCCGAGCTGGTCCGTTTCCTGCATGCAAGCTGCACATTGTAAAAAGTGAAGCTTGGATTCTTTTTTCTGTTTGCACTGGAGCAGACCGCAGAAATTGCACGATCCTCCAGGCCAGACCCAGGGTGAACTGTGAGACCATAGGTTCCAAGGCAATATTTCACACTCGCTGAAAAAGTGATACAGCCCAGGGGAGGGGGCTGTAATTAGGGAGAGCAGTGACAACCCACAGACAAAGTGGTTCCATAAGCACAGGAAGAAATGAAAGCTCATTCCAAAGGCTCTCGCTTGCATGGATTCTCTAGTGTTCAATAAAAGGTGTGATCCCTGAGTAAGAAAGTCTCTTTCCTTTCTCCACTTGCTTATTTTGATGAAATATGATAGTCACAATATTTTTAGGCATTCTCTCCTGCCTGTCAGGTTACAATACTGTTAGCTGAAAGTTGTACAGGCTAACACATAAACAACATGATCACACTAAATTCTATTTCCTGGGGAAGCCACTTCAGAGTAAAAGTTTTGATTTGGTGGAGACATCTGCAGGGGTCATAGGGCAGAGGGTAGCAACTTTCAGACAAATAATGGTAGGAGTTAAACTAAAAATAATTTCTTTTTCTGTCTTTAAATATCGTCTAGGGGAAGATTCACTAAGGACTTTCTAATTTTTTTTTAAATATTGCACTGGAAAACAAAAAGGGAAAGCAGACAAAATTAGCAAAACACCTGTAGAAATGATTATTTATACACTTTGCAGAAAACACAGAGAGATAGATAGATAGATTGAAAGATAGATAGATAGATAGATAGATTTTAAAACTGAAAAGTCATTGTCCAAACATGAAGAGTGGAATTATTTAGCAAGTGTTTGTCTTGTCTTTAGCATAACCTGGAAAAGGCTGCACATGGCATCTGCCAGAAAAGCAAGCTCCCTCGGTGGCTGACTGCTTACCCTAGAGGGTAAGAGAAATGCTGGAGCATTGTATGAACCCTCCAGCATTAACAAGAATTCATGCAAGAATGGAGCTATCTTTATAAAGTAAGTGTCACTTTTCCTTTAAGGAGGCATACACTCCTTAGGCTGGCAACCTTATGTGACCAATGCTTCCAGCAAGTGGACAACTTTCCTGTGACACCCATGGGATCATTTAACTAGCATGACACTCAAGAACTACGGAAGTGGCAGTTTATTCCTGGACACAATAGAGAAGGAAATTTTAACACAGAAAAAGACAGCATGAAAGTTACGCCAATAACTGAAATGTAGTTGGGAGATCAGCAAATTGGCTCCTGTGGAGGTGGAGACAGTAGACGGCTCTTGGTCAGACAGCATTTGTCTATCTAGTCAAGGCTGATTCCATGTTCTGGGAAAGGATCATAGAATCATAGAAACACAGAACGCATTGGGTTGGAAGGGAACTTTAAAGGTCATCTAGTTCAAGTCTCCCGCAGTAAGCGGGGACATCTTTAACCAGATCAGGTTGTTCAGAAACACATCAAACTTGACTTTGATTCCACTGATGTTCAGACCTTCTTAGGGGGGTGTGGGGGGGACAGGTTACTGCTAAAAGAACAAGACTTACACTCTAGTGGTCTTAGCTAAAATGCCAGAGGTGTCACTGAATGGCGTGGCAAAGAGACTGTGGCTATCTCGACCTTGAAATGTCATTATTTTTTCCATTCCTCCCACTCTGGAAAGGGCAGACATCCACAAAACTGCTTGGGGACAAAGTAGTGGAGTGACTTTAGAAGTCCTGCTTTACTACCACCTTTGCCCCTCTGCCTCTGGCCTGCAACACTGTCAACACCTGTACTCCCTGCTCATCCATACATATGGGCATCCATCTCTCTCTGAAACTTTAAACTCCACTTGGCAGATGCAGAGAACCAGAAAAAAAAATGAAGTGCTCTGCCAAGGTGAAGAACATGAGTTCCTCCCAGGCTTGGGGGCTTGCCCCGGTGTAAATCTGTCCATCCACACAGGGACTGTGTGCTACTTCATGTGCAGAGGAGTGCAGGGACTGGTTTCTAAGGCCCAGAAGAGAAGCCGTGTGTTTTCCTCGAAATATTAAGCATTTAGCAATGCCAAGCCAGAAATGAACACATGAAGGTGAAAACAAGACTGATGTAGCATCGTGCTTGAGATGAGTTTCAGAAGTCTTTTGTACCACGAATGGATAAACCTCAGAAGACATAAGTACTTGTTGACAATGGTTGGAATGCAACCTGAGTTCTAGGCAAAAGGTGATTTCCTACTGCTACTAACAACTACTGCCACTAACAACTACTGCCATTTACTTTTGTCCTGAAAATCTATACTTCTAATCCTTTTTATCCTGAAAAATCTTTCTCCATTCCCCAAAAGAGCAAACAAAAGCGAAGTGTTTGCATAAAAACATGATGAGGAGGAATCTCTTCTGCAGCAGACTGCAGAGAGCATAAGAATAAAGTGATTGTCATAGATGTTAACAGGTCAAGACTTTAAACAAATAAAAAGATCATGTGTGACCAACACAAGAACCAGTGTTTCTAGTAGACTGAAAACTAGAAAGCTGTTTGACAGAGTCAGTGAAAATCTTCTTTAGAGAGGCAGGTCTAGAAGAGAATGACTGACACTAATACCTTGCACAATCACTCCTTTTTAAGGGAACAGCTTTCTGATAACTAATTCATCACACCTGACAGACACATTCATATAGTCTCTCAGAGGAAGACATATTTATTTCCTTTTCAGTGTCCTCAAAGTCTAGTTATTTTGCACTGAATATTTTCTTTCAAGGTTGCATTGCTAGAAATAAGCAACAAATTTGTAATGGCCAAGCAAATACCTTGGCTCCACATCTCTTTTCCAAGATTCAGTGTGAACATAAACCAGATGTGATCCCAACAAAGAGACATCCTCTGATGTACCAGGTGGGACTCCTGCATCACTTTCCCATTGGCTAAATATAGTTAGGGGGAAACAATAGTACCAACACAGAGCACTGAGGTCAAGTGATAGGAGGCAGAATTGTTTCCTTCATTCCAGAATCTAGTGATGAATCTCTGAATGGGCATAAGTGGGAAATCAAAGAGTAAAGTTCCCCCATTCTTGGCCTGGTTGGGTATTATGGACTGCAAAGTATTTCTTAGCTTTGGTTTTGTTTTTAATTGCAACTATCATTTCAACCTTAACTGCTATTGTGGGCCTTTGCTACTGCTGTGTTATAGACAACAGCAGCAGC
>NW_009702408.1:37886-47576 GCF_000703405.1 Apaloderma vittatum
AATTTTAAAAATAGGGCAGGAAATTCAACAACTGTAAAAAACTCCTTACCCTGGAGAGCCATTGTTTATACTCCTTCATGTATGCTAGCAATAATTATACTAAAGTCTGGTTAGGAAAAAGGGTCCATTTTACATCAGAGGAGAAAATGTAAATTTTTTTCCTCCTAAACTGAATACAAAGACTGTTTCATTAAATGTGGCTTTTTGGTAAAAAATGGAACAAAAAGTCTACGCATAAAAATTCCCATTTAAAAAAAGCCATTTGCATCCAAAAATCCAAACAACTGAACACGAAATGTGGATGTCTTGTTTTACAAGTGGAAAAAAAGTAAAAAATCGAGGCTGACCTTAGCTTTCTCTCTGTTATACAGGGCTGCTGGTTAAGAGACACCCCACAGACACACCACATACTCCAGCTTCCTGCGTGTGTCATCCAAAGCAGGAGTGCCAAGCTCATCTGTGCTGTATTTCTCTAGTCTACTCTTACTGATGAAATTACAGGTTTATTGTGGATATACACCAGCCCTGGTGAGCATGTGCCCAGAAATAACAGTGAAGTACTGGGAGGTCTGTGGCTTGAATAATACAGTGTTCAAATACTGACAGAAGCCTCACGGACCCAGATCAATCATTTAACGTACCTTCTCAGCCCAAGGAAGCTTTTCACCATCAGGTTGGCTGAACTTTTCTCAGCACTTCAGCCAGAATTTTGCCAGATGAGTTCTTCTCTTTCAATTTCAGAGAAAGGTTTCACTCTTTTGCAAGTCACAAGAACTGTTTTCATTGCTTGAAGTGAGGTGAGGGCTTCACCCAACATATTGACCTTTCCTCTAAACCCTAAATGGCTGCCGCAGCAGTGGAGCAATTAGGTTCCACTTCGGGTAGAATGATTCATGCTTCAATAAATTCAATTTCAACAAGACATAATTATGGTGAGTCACATAATCACAGATTAATCACAGCACCTCCCATTTAGCAGTCACAACAGTGGAGGATTCCAAATGTGTTGCATATGATGCTTCTCTTCAGCTTTTGTTTCACTTGATTTCATTTCTGCTTTATAGGTTGAGCCTATATAAGCTTTTGGAGAAGGCTTTTAGGGTTGCACACAGACCTATAAGACAACATAGTGACTTCTCTTACTGTTTTCCATGTGGTAAAGAAGCCTGAAAGATAATGAATGTTGTCTATACCAACACTTTCCGCAAGAACCTGAGGATGTCCTCTTTGCTGCTGAGCTCCTCTTGACACAGTGCGTTGCTAGCAGGGATTGAAGACACCTAGTGCCTTCCATTTCTGAGTGCACACAAAGGGGCTTTTGCACTGAGAATTATCTGTTGAGTTAGTGCTTCAGAGCTGCAAGGGCTGGGAAAGTTCTTCACGCCCATGCCTCATCATCTTGTTCCTACCAAATGTAATCAAGATACTTGAAAACATCTGTTAGGCATTCCCTCCCACTCAGTGCTGGTCCTAAGCATCTTGTGCCCATGCCGGCGCCCAACTCAGCTGAGGTATGGAATTGTGTCCTCCTCTCTCCTTACTCCATTTTGCTGCTACTGAATCTAGAGACTGAGAACGAATCACTCACTTAAGAAGCTGTGCTCATCTCATTTCATTTGAACATTGCTCTTAGCCTTGCGTACACTTGCCACAAACCAGTTGGGGGAAATTCCTTCTTTGGGATCAGACAGCTCGTGGCTGCCCTTTACCAGACCTTGGGTAGGAACATGTGCAGTGGTTTTTCCCAAATATTGTAATGCAACTTATTCTGTGCAACCATTTTATTTTGAATTTCAGTTGGATCATTTTATGGAATTACTTTGATTCCAAAGCTTTTGTTCTCCAAAGTGGTTAGAAAGGGGTTTATTTTATTTTCCTTTTTATTGCATTTATTTTTAAGGTGAGAGTGGTGCTAGTGGGGGAGCAGATCAGGAGGCTGTGCATTCTGACAAGAAGTGGCTGTTTTACACATCTACTGATCAGCATAAAGCTTGACATGCTGAAACTTACTTCTCTTTGCATCTTGTGAGTTTTCCCTAGAATTCAGTTTGGGTTTAAAAGTTGGCTAAAGAATCTGTGGAGTGGATGGGGTGTTGATGGAGATGCCGGTAAATTAACATTGTCAGCAAACTAATAAAAACTTTAAAAGAAAAGTCTTGGAGGGCAAAGGCAGGGTTTCTTTCATCTTTTCTTCTCTCTCCCTCCTCCTGCCCTTTCCCTTTGATTCTTTATTCATTTCTTTTTCAGGAAAGATTATATATTTTTTTCCGCGCACAAAAGGATGACGAACACTAGAGGATACTATTTCTGGAGAATTCATAATGTTCTGACAAGTATCAGGTGAAAGTGACTTGACAGATGTTGTGAGGCTGGACGTGTACAGAAGAGAAGGGAACGCCGAGCAAAACACGCTTGTCTTGGACACTACAAAAATTACACGTCATGAGTAAGTGTGCCTGTGAGGCAGTGTTGAGCAAAAGAGAACAACCTTGCAAAGGAACCAATAAGAAGGTGGGGTCTGAGTGGGACATGGGTGGCCCTTCAACCACTCAGCTGGCAGAGACCCATCTCTCTTGGCATGTACGAGCCCCACAGCCTTGAGGGGTCTGGCTCCTCGGAGAGGCTTCAGGGATGCCAGCAGTCTGCAGGCTTCTTTGGAGCCACAACCACGGCAACTTTCAGAAATGGTCTGTGTGGTGGTCACAGCCGGAGGTGCCGCTGGAGTAACTGCATACTGGGGATTTCTGAACTGGATGGGAAGAAACCAGAGGAAGTTTCTGACTGACTATACTCTCCCGCCAGCAAGCACAGGGTGCGGTTTTGAGTGGAGAATGTTGCTCAGGACAACTGTAAGCCCAAAAAGCCACACTTAATTCCATGGCTCAAGCCTGTATACACAGTCCCAGGAGATTACATTACTCACAGAAAAAAGCTTATTAAAATCTCCCATGCATCATAAGATATGCCACCCAACAGGAGGTGATGATTCTGTCTCAGTCCTAGTGGCATCTGAGTTGTAGAGAAGAAGAGAGGTACCCAGAAATTACTGTATGCTTCCAGCAGGACCTTCTAATTTCCTAACATTTATAGGCTAAAACAACAGGCCTGCTAGGAGAGGTCTGCTTTAAAGATATGGCCTCAGTAATTCCATGGATGTATCCTTCTCTACAAGTCAAATCTTAACCAAAATTAATGCTAAGTGGTTTCAGAGGCTCTGTGCAGGTAAGAAGTCTGATGGTCCCTGAAAGACAAGATACTTATTTTTTTAAAAATAGAGTTGCAATGCCATTACAGCTAAACTGTGTGGATTCCATTATAAAAAATAGCATATGCCCTCTATTGTACTCTGATGGATTATTCCCCTTCATTTCTTCCCAAACTGTTCCCTGGGTTTGCTGCACGCTACAACCCTTTGTATTCCACCTCCATCACAGACACCTCCTATCTGGGGTAGAGATAGCAATGCAGGGACCTCTGCTCCTCAACGTATCTACTCCCACGGACATCAGATCAATCTGGCTCAGTTTTGCCTGATGGGACTCTTGGTCTGTAAAACATTTTGGGTCTAGTTCCAAGTCACAGGTCCATAGGAAGCGTTCCCAACACCCCTAGAAGCATGTGGAGGCTGATATAGAGTCACAGAACCAGCTCTACAGCCTAGTATCAAAAATAAGAGCAGACCTGGAAAAATATTACAAAACTCTTCCACTGGCACCAGCAGGTCAGTGTCATTACAGGCAGCAGTGTTGTTCTCAGATACTATTTCATTGGCTTCCTTCTCCTTTTTCCTCTCCCTCTTCTGAAGCACATTTTCTTTCCCTTGTATTGCATGGTAGGGTTGTATCCCTGGAGATTCACAGTGATGAAGAGGAGTAGGCAGAGATCAAAAGCACTTCTAGCTTTGAAAAGATTATTCCTGGACTCAAACCAAATACGACAAGCTCCAATCCATCCATCTTAATTCAAACAGTGTTTCAAAACCAGTCACCCAACCCTTTTGGCTTCTGCTTCCCTTTCAACTTTATATGGCACACAGAATTCTTTGATTTTACCTTTTAGAGCATGGCACTGAATTCTTTGCTAGCACAACTGACTGTCTTGATTTTCAAACCTGAGGCTGCAGACTTCTGTAGTGTTTTCAGTCCTGCTCAATGACCTTCAGGGCCAAACCCTCTCAGTTGCTTCACGAATCAGCTACACTGATTTTACCTTGGCTCATTGACCTTTTCAGAGAAATAAAGCAAAAAAAAAAAAAAAGTTCACTGTATTGCTTTGGAAACATGCTCCTGCAGCAATCTAAAGTACCAAAGCAACAATGAAAGAACCAATTATATTTCACCAAAAAATGGATACTGTCTGTTTAGAAGAACGCCAAGATCTACAACATTTGGCTGAAAGAAAATCTAATTTTAACAGCTGGGTGGGGACAATAGTGTCAATAGCAGAAGATGAACGAGTTGAGTACATTTCTACTGTGTATAAAATGTACTGTATTTTCAAGCAACTTTTACATTGACAGGATAGATGTGAAACAGGAAGAGATCAGCAGACTTCATCTTGTACTCCTCTGAGTCCCAAGTTCAGACAGTCACGAAAAACTCACTGGCTGTAAGCTACCAGGGTTTTGTAAATCACAGCTTGTTTTTCTTGTGTATATTAAGTGTTCTTAGTTCCAAACCTCATTAAATAACAGGTGCTCAGTAGTCTACCCATCCATGCACGACTGCTATGAGTAGCTAAAAAAAAAAGGGATTTGGTTGGTTAGTTTTATTTGTGTATCACAGTGCATAAACAAGTGCCAATGGAAGACATGTCTCGGTGTCACAGCTGCTGAATAAAATAGTAAAATGCATCCGGCAAGTTATTTCAGAAGGACAGGTCACAGTCTGACCATGCACTGGTGTGCTTGGAAAATGAATGATTATCCAACATTGCCTAGTTTTTGGAAAGCAACCAGAAAAAGCTAAATTGCTCAAGAAAACAACTCCTCAAATTCAAAATGTTCTGAACGGATTAGGAAGGAACAACATCAGCGAAATCAGTCACTTTATTTCTCCCATATGCCTTGGAAAGTAGTAGCTCATGAACAACCCTTGGAGGATTTTAAGGAAGAAAGATGTACACATATCTTGGGATGAGCATTCAAGAAATTCCAGAAAAACGTAATGAAAGTTTTCAATGATCAAGGTAAGTGCATGTAATGTGACTTCTCCAAAAATATTAGCATGTGAAAGGCACCAAGCCAAGCTAACGTGGTGATTTTACTGCAAGAGTATCTAGAAGAGCATTCACTTTCTGCAGCTTTTCCTACAGGACATAAATCCAAGACGTCATACTCCTCCACTGTAGGAGGCCACCATCAGTATATACAGACTAAAATGTTGTTAAGAAAAGAAGACAACCAAAAGAATATGGTCTGGATAGATGCCATTAAAATTGCAGATTATCTGATATTGATTTGCCCTAGCTCAAACAAAGGGAAGACAAAACAGAATAAAAAAATAGAAATAATATCTATGAGAGATTTGCCTTGTTAGCAGAAAATAGATTAACTGTGTCACTAAAGGTTCAGTTTGGATCAAGTAATACCTGCAGTCCAGTGTTCCAGAGCCCCATGAAGGCTGTTACAGCAGAATCTGCTCATCTTGTGTTGTTTCAGACTTTTTTTTTTCTACCTGGAAAAAAGAAGAAAGCATATAAATATATATTAGTCATTCTAGATGACTTTGAAAGGTTTGTCTCAGCCTATTCAACTACCAGTAAGGTAGTCAATCAGTGTACTGGCAGCCAAAATTTCAATGAATGCCTTTTAAAGCATTTTTCTCAAGAGGATTATCCACAAGTAGGATATAGAGGTCAAAATAATTTGCTCAGAAGGTTAGTGAACTGCCATGAAATTAAGACATCCCACATAGCCCCGGTCAGTACCAGGCAGTTCTTAGTTTTAAATTCTCTGAACCTAGGCCAGACCATTAGAGTTATCTGATTTGACTGCTTGGGTAGTTCATGAATACTAGGTATGTTTTTTCTCTGGGTCATCATCTAACAAAATCCATTAACACTGCTCAGTGAAAACATATTTTCTAGAGAGATGCTTAAGCCTTACTTGGAGAAGACACGGCATGAGGGAGAGTTCATTGTTTCTGCAGGCTGATTGCTCCGAATAGCTGGTTCTTCTCCCTTTCCCCTCCCAGTTAAATAATTTGCCAAGTTTCAGTTCAACTCCAAGCTACTGATTCTTGTTCTTCATTTCTCTGCTGAATTAAAGACTTCTTTAGCAGCTGCTCTTTTTTTCCTTGGGAAGGTAATTATAGAGTAATCGAGTCACCTCCTGTCTCCCCAGTTGCCTTCACGATTAGTTAAACAGATTGATTTCTTTAACTCTCCCATGGTGAGAGGATTTCTCCAGTCCCAAAACAACTACGTGGTTCTGTTCTGCAAAATATTGTGGCTTTGTATCCTTTCTCAGGTGTGGATTCAGAACTGGATGCAACAAGCTGGCAGTGGTAAATGTCATCTCCAGAAGTAATGATGTAATCTGTCAGGTTATTATTTCTCTTTCAACATACCCTATGACCTCAGTGGCCCTGTTTAGCTTGTCTTTATAACCAGAATGAACAGCCTTTTGCTAGATTCTATCTTAAGACATTTGTGGTGAGGACCAGTCTCTCTGTAGGCATGACATACTGCCTCTCTCTTAGGTTAGGCAGAAACTTTTACTGAAATATTTCATTTGAATTTATCGATTGATTGCCTTGGTTATAAATTATTGCTCCAGAAATGCTTGTGGCACCCAGTAGCCTTTATCAGCAGGGATTTTATACCCATTACTAAATCAGTGATGAAAGAGCAGATCCAAAATGAGCCTCATTCTAGAAGAGCAGCACTAAAAATCCCCTCTTTCAGGCTTTTCCCCTGACCTGAGATTTTGAGATCTGCCAGTCAGTTAAAATCCTGCTCTATATATTGTTCAGTGCTCGTTTGTTTTAAATCAAAATACAGAGCCCTAACAATTCAGTAAAACTAAGGACAGTAATCCAAAAATACATTTCTGATGAGCTCTCTAATGAACTGTCTAATGAGCTATGTTTAATTAATGCTGCTAAGCAGTAACTGGATAGTGATTGCTGTTTTCAGAAACCATACTAATTTAGAAGTTTTGTGAAGTTTTTAAAGGATTTCTCTGTCCTCAGTGGGGACATGACTCCTTTCTCAGGATGGGGAATTTTGTTGCTTTAATATCTATATTATTGGAGGGTCCTTCACCCTACCTTCCATGACCAAGCCTGTCTCTTTAGTTTTGTCAAATACCTCATCACAAATCTTTGACATCATGTTCTAAGAGAGGGTTTGCAATGGCAGTGAAAGGCAAGTGGACAGGAACAGTAATAGTTTTTCTGTTGACTTGATTTACCTTATGCTTTAGAGTCAGTCTTAAGCAGTAGTTTACCCTATGGCATCAAGTTTACAAAAGCCATTATCCAAAGTGGTTTACTTTTATGATATTTCCACCACATTTTTTTAATCAGGTCACTTTATATATAACTTTTCTTTTTTGTTTTTTAAATCAATATCAATTTAGTGAGTTAATAGCTTTCTGAGGGCAAACAGAGAGCCATCAGGACAGTGCCTGCACTTGAAAAGGTGCTACAGTATTCAAGTTACTTTATGAAAGGCTACCACATCTCCCCTGGGCATGAAGGATCTACCTTTAAAAGGAATAGTAAAACATGATAGTAATGTATTAGCACTAGAAAGCGCTCAAACAAATGCTATTTAGGATGAAAAAACCGATTATATTTAAAGACCTTACAGCAGTAGAATGAGAAAATTACAAGAATATTTGTGGGAAATAGTTCAGAAGAAATTAAGTAAATTGACTTCTGGAGGCATGAGTTCATAAAATGATGGTAGAGATTAAAGAATGGCGATAGTTCAGTTTACATAGTAAAAAGCATAGTAAAATAAAAGAGGGAAAAGAGATGTTTTGGGTTTCTCATCATAGTTTATTCTCTTCAAGTTTTTAACAAACCATGTTAGATTTAGCCCTGGATATAATGCAAGCTATACCAGTTGCTAGAGAGAGAGGCTGCACAAGGCAATCCATGCCATAGGAAGTCAAGGAGAGCAAGAAGAACTGAAACTCCCTCAGGTAGCAAAAGTGAAAACAAGGTCTCCTGCAGATTTGTCTTCGTGGTAAGAGGTCTGCAGAAATAATTAATTCATGTTGTGGGAGTGAAGTTGATGTTGATCAACACTCATTACTCAAGTTGTTGAAAAACCCAAAGTGAAACAAGACACAGGGGAGGATGAAACTGGTAACGATCTCTAGGAAATTATGAGAAAGAGCGTTTTGATTGCCAAGACAGCCAGCCCCAAGGATACTGACAGGTGAGAATTTAGGGCTTAGTGTGTAGACAAAAGGGAAATGCAAGCTGAGTAGGCTTCCCAGCAAAGAAAGATGGACAAGGCAGCTGTGCATGGTCCAAGAGCAAACCCTGACACTGTAGCAAGTATCCCTTCTGTATGTACTGGAGTTCTGTTCCCTGCCTGCTGTTGTTCCACACCAGATACCTGTACCCGGTTCCTTGTGCCATTGTCTACTGATAGACCCTCAACTCCAGATAAGAGGCTGGCTTACAGTTAGACACCATCATGGAAATGCAGAGTTACTTTTGTATGAAAGGTGCAAAGAGTGACTGGGTTTCACCGTCTCTTTTTGGAAATGAAGTACAGCCTTCTTTCAATTACTGCCCGTGGTGGTTCAAGTACTTGCTGAAGGCCAGTGACTTCTTTAAGTGTAACAGGCTTTCCTAAGTGCCTTACCATCTGTTCAGTGCTTTTGTCAATGTGTTTATGTTGTCAGTCACATAAGGGGGAAAAAATCAAAGCACTTCATCTTTTTTGTTAATGGAATATGTTGAGAAGACATTAATCATCCAGACAAGGAACTCTCTACTCATAAGTGAATTCATGCGTTAAATACTAGGGCTGTTAATGGACCCTGTTTCTGATCACTGCTGTCATAAGTGATAACAGGCCTGAGGCCAATTAAACTACTTTTCACATTTTTCTGAAAGCGAGAGTGTTGGGAAGGAATCCTGACATGAGTAAGAGTACTGAGGTGAGGGGTTTAGAATTGCAATATATTGTCACCTCTCTCTTCTCAGATTCTCCTGCGCCTCCTCCCTGGACCCAAGCTCCTGCCTGAAGCTCAGACATGGGGTTGGCTTCTCTGTATCAAGGGGAGGACAGAGCAGGCAGGAGTTACCAGTTATCAATAATCTCAGTTACCAGTGATGGCATCAAGGAATTCTACAGTTCTAATGTTCCCTCTCAGCTTTTTCATTTGCAGTGGGAAAGCTGAAGCAGAAGCAGAGGTCCATCTGGTTTGAAGTGTACTTGAGCTGGTTAAGTTATCAGGGAAGCATTGCCTGAGATGTATCAGAGATGCTTGCTGTGTTCTGAGTCTCTGTCTGGCTCAAGGTACCCCATTGTATGTGCAACAAATCCAAATGAGAAGTTCCACCTAGCTGGCCAAAATTTGCCTGCTTCCTCATGAACAATGTTAACAGGGAGAAGCAAAAGAAGATGCGTTCAAAGAAGCTTAAAACCATGGTCACCCTGAATTTATAAGGGTCTTGCACATAGCTGGCAGTAGCACAAGGCAGGATATTTTTGAATCAGCAG